>NW_016808547.1:1339708-1364031 GCF_001698545.2 Rhinopithecus bieti | reverse complement strand
AAAAAAAAAAAAAAAAAAAAAAGGATGAGTTTGTGTCCTTTGTAGTGACACGGATGCAGCTGGAAACCATCATTCTCAGCAAACTGTTGCAAGAACGGAAAACCAAACACCGCATGTTCTCACTCATAGGTGGGAACTGAACAATGAGATCACTTGGACTCGGGAAGGGGAACATCACACACCGGGGCCTATTATGGGCGGGGGAGGGGGGAGGGATTGCATTGGGAGTTATACCTGATGTAAATGACGGGTTGATGGGTGCTGACGAGTTGATGGGTGCAGCACGCCAACATGGCACAAGTATACATATGTAACAAACCTCCATGTTACACACATGTACCTTAGAACTTAAAGTATAATAATAAAAAATAATAAAAAAAGTAAGAAAAGAATATCACTTAATAAAAAAAAAATTAAAAAAGTAAACCTTGGCTTTGTTGTGGTCTGTGTTGTGGTTGTGAATGTTTATGTCCCTCACTCCCCCTGCCCTCCGCACTTATACATTGAAAACTTAACCCCAAAGATGATAATATTAGGAGGTGGGGACTGGGGGGGGGTGATTAGGTCATGACAATAGAGCCTTCAGGAATAAGATAAGTGCCCTTGTAAAAGAGGTCCAAGAGTGCTTGTCTGCCTCTTCTGCCTCTTTCACCATGTGAAGACACAACAAGAAGGCACAGTCCATGAGGAACACACCCTCACCAGACACTGAATCTGTCAGTACCTTGACCTTGGATTTCCCAGCCCCCAGATCTGTGAGAAATAAATTATTGTTTTTTTATATGCTACCCAGTTGATTATATTTTGTTATACAGCCCAAACAGACTAAGACAGCTTTAAAGTCAAATTATTGACTTTGAGGAGAGGAGAGTTTAATGTAATTCTTATAGCACCAAGAAACCCACCCCACAGACTTTGCCTACAAATCCTGTCCCTAGAGAATGGTTTTCCAGATACACTATTTTCCATTTCAACACGATGCTCGAATTCGGTCACTGATTACAATTTTCTTTAAATATGTCATCTTTAAAGTGCTGTCCAAATTATTCAACAGGATTTTTATTACATCTGGTACCCACTCTGATATCTTTTCTGGTGGTGGATCATCAAGAAAAAAGCATAATACAACTTTAAAAAATTTGCTTTTCAGACAAAGTAGTTGATAAGATGTATGGTTTGGAGTTTGGTTGGAGATTCTCTGGACAGGCACAGTCAGAGGAACTGCGATTACAATGCAGGGTTTGTCTCTGCCCCCCCAGCTCCTAACATATGTGGGGTTGGCCAGAAGGCCTGCAAAGGAGGCATCTGCCAGCTGGGTTTCTTTTCTGTGGAAATGAAAAGCGAAAGGAGTGTCCTTGTTAGTCAGACACCCGCATTATTGATGGTCAGTAAATAAGGGCAGGAGGAGGGTTAGCTGTCTGTACAATAAGCAATTCAAGATCATGTCAGAATGTGATTGCTTTGGGGAAAGGCCAAGCAAACAGTAGGAATAATGGACTTATTGTTACTTCAAGGTTGCTTGTAGCATCTCTTAGTTGTAGTTTAATTACAGGAAAGTATAAAGTAAAAAATATGACTCTGGATGTACTCACATACATATATACATAAATGAACACACAAAAGAATAAAAAATAAGAACCTCTAAGCAGATAGAATAGCATATGCAAAGGTCCTGGAGTGGAGGTAGCACTGTGAGTGTGAGGGAGTGAAACTGAGGGTGGAGTGTAGCCCAAAATAAGGCTAGAGAGGCAGGTAGACTGGACATGGCAGTACCTTGTAGGTCATGGTAAGGAGTTGGGGTGGGTTTTTTCTTGGAGCAGTGGAAAGACTTCAAAAGTATATTATGCAGTGTGTGTGTGTGTGTGTGTGTGCACATGTGCATTTGTAAAATGATTAGGTTTATATTTTGAAAAGACACCTCTGACTACAAAATGAGGAATGGACTTGGGCAAGGTGGGGAGAATGAGAGAGGACATATGAGGAACGATTTACAGGCTACTGAAAAATTCCAGCCAGAGGTCATGCTGGAGGCATTCGTATCAGGGTGGTGAGGGAGGTGGTGAGTTATTTAATCTGTCCCTTGCTATTGGCTTGTTTGGTTGTTTTTATTTATTTTGTCTAGCTTTTATATGAACCAGAAGTTGGCCAAGAGCATTCTTGCTCACATGTGATCTTGGTAGTCTTCGGTCAGTGTAACTATAGGTAAACTTCTAGCTGTGGAAGATGCATGTGTTTCACAAATGAATGAGACATTGACAGCTATTGCTCAAGTGCCATTCCAAAATGCTGCCTCGATGTATACACCAGCTTGATAAGAATGCCAGTGATTTCATGCCCTTGCCAGTGTTTGTATTTTTGCCAATCTGAAGGATGAAAAATGGTATCTTATTTTATTTTCTATTTCATTTTTTAAAATGATAAATGTGGTTAAATACTTTCAAATGCTAATTTAGTCGTTTGTATCTATTTTCTGTTACGAGTCTGTTAACACACTTTGCCCTCTTTTTAATTAGATTGATGAGTTTTTTTCTTACTGATTTGTATACATTCTTCATAAATTAAAAAGTTATCTTGTTTTCATATGTGCTTCAAATATTTTAATCAGTTTGTCATATATATTTTGATTTCATTTGTAATTTTTTTTGCTGTATAAAAGCTAAACATTTTTCTATAATGAAATTAATTTTTTCCTTTATGTCTCTGGGCTTAGTAGGTGTTCATCCTAGAAGATTATAATAAATTATTTATTTAAAGAGTCTTATCATTTGTTTTTTGTTTAGAATTTTGATCCATGGAGTATAATTGAAGTCAAGGAATGTGATGCTTCCAGCTTTGTTCTTTGTGTTCAGGATTGCTTTGGCTATTCAGGTTCTCTTTTGGTTTTATATGAATTTTAGTTTTTTTCTAATTCTGTGAAAAATAACCTTGGTAATTTGATAAGCATTGAGTTGAATCTGTATATTGCTTTGGGCAGTATAGTCATTTTAACAATATTGAGTCCTCCAATCCATGAGCATGGGATTTTTCCACTTGTTTATCATTTATGATTTTGTTCACCAGTGTTTTGTAGTTCTTTGTGTAGAGATCTTTCACCTCCTAGGTTAAATGTATTCACATATTTTATATGTTTTTAAATAGCTATTGTAAGCGGGATTGCCTTTTGATTTGGTGCTCAGCTGGTTTATTTTGGTGTATAGAAATGCTACTGATTTCTGCATAATAATTTTGTATCCTAAAACTTTGCTAAATTTCTTGATCAAATCTTAGAGTTTTTGGTGGAGTCTTTAGGGTTTTCTAGATATAAGATCATGTCATCAGCAACAAGAATAATTTGACTTCCTCTTTTCCAATTTGGATACCTTTTATTTTTTTCTCTTTCCTGATTGAGCAGGTGAGGACTTCTAGAATACAAGTTAAGTAAGAGTGGTAAAAGTGGATATTGTTGTATTGTTCCAGTTCTTAGAATGCTTTCAACTTTTCCCCATTACGTATGATATTGGCTGTGGGTTTGTCATAGATGGCCTTTATTATGTTGAAGCATGTTCCTTTATGTCTAGTTTGCTGAGAATGTTTATTATGAAAGGATACTGAATTTTATCAGATTTTTTTCCTGCATCTATTGAGATGATCATATGGTTTTTGTCCTTAATTCTGTTAATGTGATGTATCATGTTTATTGATTTGCATATGTTGAACCATCCTTGCATTACTGGGATATATCTCACTTGATCATGGTATATTATCTTTTTGATGTATTATTATATTCAATTTGCTACTATTTTGTTGAAGATTTTTGCATCTATATTAATAAAAATATTGGTCTACAGTTTTCTTTTTTGTTGTGCCCTGGTCTGTTTGGTATCAGGGTGATATTGGCCTTTTAGAGTGAGTTAAGAAGACTTCCTTTCACCTCAGGTTTTTGGAATAGTTTTGGGAGGACTGGTATTAATTCTTGGTATGTTTGGTAGAATTTGACTGTGAATTCATCTGGTCCTAGGCTTTTATTGGGGGAAGATTTTTTTATTACTGATTCAGTTTTGCTACCAATATTGGTCTGCTCAGGGGTTCTATTTCTTCCTGCCCCAATCTTGAGGGGTTGCATGTTTCCAGGAATTTGTCCATTTCCTCTAGGTTTTCTAGTTCGTGAGCATATAGTTGTTCATAATCTTTTGTATTTCTGTGATATTATTAGTAATGTCTCCTTTTTCATTTCTGATTGTATTTATTAGGATCTTCTCTCTTCTCTTGGTTAGTCTAGCTAATGGTTATCAATTTTTTTTTTTTTTTTTTTTTTTTGAGACAGAGTCTCACTCTGTTGCCCAGGATGGAGTGCAGTGGTGCAATCTCAGCTCACTGCAACCTCTGCCTCCTGGGTTCAAGTAATTCTCCTGCCTCAGCCTCCCAAGTAGCTGTGATTACAGGCATGTACAATCATGCCCAGCCAATTTTTTGTATTTTTAGTAGAGACAGGGTTTCACCATATGCTGGCCAGGCTGGTCTCAAACTCCTGACCTTGTGATCCGCCCAGCTCAGCCTCCCAAAGTGCTGGGATTACAGGTGTGAGCCACTGTGCCTGGCCATGGTTTATCAATTTTATCTTTTTGAAGAACCAATTTTTGTTTCATTGATCCTTTGTATTTTTTTTGTCTCTATTTCATTTAGTTCTACTCTGATCTTTGTTGTTTCTTTTCTCCTGCTAACTTTGGGTTTGTTTTGTTTTTTCTTTTCTATTATACTGCAAAACTGTAGTAACCAAAATAGCATTATACTGGTAGGAAAATAGACACATAGATCAATGGAACAGAACAGAGAACCCAGAAATAAGGCCACTTATCTACAATCAGCTAATCTTCAACAAAGTCAACAAAAATATACACTGGGGAAATGACACCCTCTTCAATAAATGTTGCTGGAAAAATTGAATAGTCATCTGCAGAAGAATGAGACTGGACCCATACCTTTTACAATAAAATAATTCACTAAATTGGATTAAAGACCTAAACATAAGACCTGAAACTATAAAAATCCAAGAACAAAACCTAGGCAAAACTCTCCTGGACACTGGCCTAGGCAAAGAATTTATGACCAAGTCCTCAAAAACAAACACAACAAAACTAAAATGGACAAATGGAACTTAAACTAAAAATCTTCTGCACAACAAAATAAAAAGTCATTAGAGTAAACATAACCTACAGAATGGAAGAAAATATTTGTAAACTAGGCATCTATCCAACAAAGGGTTAATATCCAGACTCTACAAGGAACTCAAACAATTCAATATGAAAAAACAAAAGAAAAAAACAAAAAACATAATTAAAAAGTAAGCAAAGGACATAAACAGACATTTTCCAAAAAAAGGCATACAAGTGACAAATGAACATATGAAAAAATGCTCAACATCACTAATCACCAGAGAAATGCAAATTAAAACCACAATGAGATACCATCTTATACTAGTCAGAATGGCTATTAAAAGTCGAAAACAACAGATGTTGGCAAAGATGCAGAGAAAGATGATGCAGAGAAAGATGTTGGCAAGGATGCTTGTACACTGTTGGTAGGAATGTAAATTAGTACAACTTTTATGGAAAACAGTATGGAGATTTCTCAGAGAACTAAAAATAGAACTACCATTTGATCCAGTAGTCCCACTATTGGGCATATACCCAAAGGGAAAGAAATAATATATTGAAAAGATACCTGCACTTGTATGTTTATTACAGCACTATTCACAGTAGCAAAGATGTGGAATCAACCTAAATATTTATCAATGGAGGAATAAAGAAAATGTGATATATACATGTGTATATATATGCATACACATAACTATATATAATGCATTATATATTAGGTGTATATATATACACATACATAATATATATACACATGCACTTACACCATGGAATACTACTCAGCCATAAAAAAGGATGAACTCATGTCTTTTGCAGCAACATGGATGAAACTGGAAGCCATTATCCTAAGTGAAATAACTCAGAAGCAGAAAGTCAAATACCACATATTCAATTATAAGTGGGAGCTAAACAATGGCTACACATGGACACACAGAGTGGAATAATAGACATATGAGAATACAAAAGGTGGGAGGGTGGGAGTGGGGTGAGGATTGAGAAATTACCTATTAGGTACAATGCTCATTATTTGGGTGATGAGTACACTAAAGGCTCAGACTTCACCACTGTGCGATATATGCATGTAAGAAACCTGTACTTGTACTCCCTAAATATAGAAAAATTAAAAAAATTAAAGTGCTAAAAGAAAAACAAAGTTTTGATCCATTAGTTATTTTGATATGAAGAGTAAAGTAGGGATCCAGATTATTTTTTTCCAAAGACTCAGTTATCTCTACATCATTTATTGACTATTTTTTAATTTTCCTATTTTAAATACTAACTACATTATAAATTAAATTCCTGTATGTATTTAAGCCTGCTTATGGGCCCTGTATTCTGTTCTACTGGTCTATTTCTTCTTTTGTAAAAATAGGTTTTATTATTATTATTATACCTTGATAATATATTTTAGGAATAGTTCTTTCCATTCTCTACAAGTCCATTACTCTTTTTTTTAACCTGAGTATTCTGCATGATAAATTTTATTTTTACAGATAAATTATAATTCTTGTTCAGTTTCCAAACAAAATCTCTTGATATCATGTTTTCCAGATGGATTTTCCAGCTAACTTTTCTAGATAAATTTTGATTCTTAAGTTTCAAAACAACATTTTTAATATTGTCTTTGGAAACTCATGACTATAGAAATGNGTTTCCAAACAAAATCTCTTGATATCATGTTTTCCAGATGGATTTTCCAGCTAACTTTTTCTAGATAAATTTTGATTCTTAAGTTTCAAAACAACATTTTTAATATTGTCTTTGGAAACTCATGACTATAGAAATGATTCAAAGAAAAAATAAACATTTCCAATCAAAGATGAAGATATGTTTCCATTTACTCGTATTTTAAAAGGTTTCTTTCTATAGGTTCTAAACAAATTCCTGCCTAGTTTATTACTAGGTATTTTGTCTTTGTACTTACTGTTGTACCACGGGAGATTTTTTCCATTATACTTCATTATTTCAATAGAAAAATAATTTTTGTATATCACTTGTGTAACTAGTCACCTTATCAAGTTCTCTTATTTTTTAAATTGATATTTCTATTAAGATATAGTTCACATTCCATAAAATTCATTCTCAAAGTGTACAATTTAGTACACTTTAATATTCACAAAATGTGCAACCATCACCACTAATTCAAGAACATTTCACCACTCCACAATGAAACCCTATACCCATTAGCAGCCACCCCCAACCCCTTCCCCAATCCTCAGACCCTGGCAACCATTAATCTGCTTTCTCTCTCTATGGATTTGCTTATTCTGGACATTTCATATAATGGAAATCATTCAATATGTGGTCTTTTCATCTGGCTTCTTTTACTTAGTATATTTTCAAGGTTCATCCATGTTGTAGCATGTATCAGTATTTCATTCCTTTTTATGGCTGAATAATATTTCGTTGTATAGATATAACAGTTTATTTATCAATTGAAGGAAACTTTCGTTGTCCTCACTTTTTGGCTATCTTGAGTACTGCTACTATGAACATTTATGTCTTTGTGTGGACATTGGTTTTTATTTATCTTGGGTAGATATCTAGGAGTAAAATTGCTGGGTTATGGTAACTTTGTGTTTAACTTTTTGAGGGACTGCCAAAATGTTTTGCAAAATAGCTGTAACATTTTACATTTCCACCAGCAATGTATGAGGCTTCAAATTTCTCCACATTCTTGCTAATAGTTTTTATTGTCTATCTTTTTGATTATAGTGGAATTGAAATGATATTTTATTGTGATTTTGATTTGCATTTCCCTAATGACTAATGATGTTGAACATCTTTTCATGTGCATACTGGCCACTTGTATATTTTCTTTGGAGAAAAATCTATTCAGAGCCTTTACCCAGTTTTTTTTTAATTTTTAAATTTTTTTTTTGTTTTTTGTTTTTTGTTTTTTGGGTTTTTTGAGACAGAGTCTTGCTCTGTTGCCTAGGCTGGAGTGCAGTGGCACCATCTCTGCTCACTGCAACCTCCACCTCCTCAGCTCAAGAAATCCTCCCATCTCAGCCTCCCGAGTAACTGGGACTATAGGCATGTGCCACCACACCCAACTAATGTTTGTATTTTTTGTAAAGACTGGGATTTGCCATGCTACCCAGGCTGGCCTCAAATTCCTGGGCTCAAGCAATCCTCCCGGGCTCCCAAAGTGTTAGGATTACAGGCATGAGCTGCCACATCTGGCCGTTTGCCCAGTTTTTAGTTGGGTTATTTGTCATTTTATTATTGAGTTTAAGGGTTATTTACATATTCTAAATACAAGTACTTTATCAAATACACAATTTACAAGTATTTTCTTCCATTCTGTGGCTTGGCTTTTACTTTCTTGATAGTATTTTTTGCAGCACAGAATTTTAAATTTTGATAAAGTCAAATTTATCTATTTTTTTAGTTACTTGTGTTTTAATGCCATAATTAAGAAACTGTTACCCAGTGCAAGGTCATAAAAATTTACACCTATGTTTTCTCCTAAGAGTTTTACTAAGAGTTTTACAGTTTTGGCTCTCACATTTAAGTTTTTTTTTTTTTTTTTTTTTTGAGGCAGGGTTTTGCTCTTGTTGTCCAGGCTGGAGTGCAATGATGTGATCTTGGCTCACTGCAAACTCTGCCTCCCGGGTTCAAGCACTTCTCCTGCCTCAGCCTCCCACATAGTTGGGATTACAGGCATGCACCACCATGCCCAGCTAATTTTGTATTTTCAGTAGAGACAGGGTTTCACCCTGTTGGCCAGGCTGGTCTTGAACGCTTGACCTCAGGTGATCCACCTGCCTCAGCCTTCCAAAGTGCTGAGATTACAGGCATGAGCCACCGCACCTGGCCTTATTTAGGTCTTTGATCCATGTTGAATTAATTTTTCAGTATGGTGTAAGATAAGGATCCAAGTTCATTGTTTTGCATGTAGATATTCAATTGTCCCAGCAGCATTTGTAGAAAAAGTTATTCTTTTCCCATTGAATTGTTTTGGCAGTTTTGTAGAAAATCATTGACCTCAAATGTGAGGGCTTACTTCTAGACTCCTGATTCTGGTTTATTGATCTATGTGTCTCTCCTTGACGCAGTACCACACAATCTTGCCTACTATTGTTTTGTAAGCTTTGAAATCTGGATGTATGAGTCTCCCATCTCATTTGGTCATTTTAAGTTATTCTTTTAATGAATTGCCAACATTCATTTGCTGACTAAAAAAAAAACTGGCCAGGAGTTTGAGACCAGCCTAGGTGACATAGCAAAACCCTGTCTCTCTAAAACAATAAAACAATTAGCTGGATGTAGTGGTGCACACAGGTAGTCCTGGCTAGTTGGGAGCCTGAGGTGGGAGGATCACTTGAGCCCAGAAGTTTTAGGCTGAAGTGAGCTATGATTGTGCCTCTGCACTCCAGCCTGGCTGACAGAGCAAGACCTTATCTCTGAAAAGGAATAATAATAAAATAAAATTAATAAAGATTTTGGGTCAATATTTATAAGTATACTTCATCAATGGGGAGAGATCCAAAAACTGATTGGCTATGGGCCACATTCAGTTGGCTGACAAACTTTTTGTCCTATTGATATTTCAAAATAGGGCATTAAACAGAAACACCTGGATCTACAGCTTCTCTTGATTAACCATGTTGCCTCACTAAAAAGACTGACTGGGGTGGAGAGGTGGTAGTTTCCTTTGCACTGATGATGCTTTCCAGTCTCCAGTATTGCCACTCACAAATGTTCAGTCCTGTGCTTTCAGTTGGTCAGTGTCACCTGTCTTAGTCATCTTCCTAGATGGTGAGCCCATTTAAATTTGTGATTTCTCTCAGTTTTCTTTTTTATTCTTTTGTTTTCAGGTATTTGAGGCTGTGGAACAGTGAAAGCGACATCAGGATGAAGCGCTCTTTGAAGGATTGGAAGAGTCACTTGTGAAAATATTGATGTGGTGCTTATTAGTAGTAGTGTCTCTTTCACTTTTAAAAAATAATTTTCCCTCTCCCAGCTTGGCCCTCCCTGCATGGCTATAGTCTTACAGGCTCCTCTGCCTTCCTGGACCCAAGGATACAGTGTGGGAAGGAGGAAATGTCGGAGAGTTTTTCTCAGCCTTGACTGAAGACCTGGACTTGACTCTGATCTGAAAGATTGTTTATCAGGCCATTCCAGGGCTCCCTGTACAAGCAGGAAGGGTTGTATCTTTTTCCTGGGTGATTGCAGTGGGGGACCCCTCTTTGATTTCATGTCATTCTTCTAACTCAGCTTTGAGGCCTGGAGTCTGTTCTTACAGCCCTCAGGCCCCTTACCCATTCCACTGGGTGCCCACCTACTGGTGTGGTAAGTCAGGGCCCTATTGACATTGGTTTTTATTGTACATTTTCCCCAGGCCACACAATCACCTACTTAGATCAATGTCACTCCAAATTGGAGGCTATCAGTGAGAGTTCTCAGGCCTCTCCTCACCCCACCAGCTTCCTCAGCACCTCCATCCATACAGTGGGGAGAGCAGAGGAGTGGGTTGGGATTTATGCCACGTTGCTCCCACATCTTTCATCTCTTCCCCTTGTCATCATTTTTGGAAGTTTATGGTTTCTGGGGTTAAGGAAGGTTGAGTTTGTGGAAGTCCATGTAGTGGCACCAAATTATCATAAATGTTTTTCACAGTAGAGATGCTCCCTGAATAGATCTAGAATCAGAGAAGGAAAGTTGGCTTGTAAAGTGATCTAGAGCAATGACCCTTAGTTATCCTATAACTGCCAGAAACAATTTGCTTACATTAAAATTCAGCCTTCTAGACTGAGTATTTTGTAAAAACAAAACAAAACAAAAATGATTCAATTGCATTGATTTATGCCTGCTTGAGAAAGGACTCATGAGTCTATAAGCGGGGAACACAGATGAAGCAGTCTTAGATATTTCTTAACCCAGACCTTCTGCCTTTGTGGCCATTGTAGCCAGAAAGTGCACTTTGAGGACCACTTTCTCAGAGAACAGTGACTGAATAAACATGAGCTGTGGTGGAGGGAAATTGTAGACCTCTACTACTTTTCTCTGCTCAGTCCTTCTCCTTGTTACATGGTAACAGAACTTGACCTCCTGGCCAAAAGGATGGGCACACAACCCAAGCTAGGGAAATAAAAATCCTCTTCTAGGATATTTTCAAATTGGGGCTGGGAGAGAGAAGCCTGCTTTTCTTAATGTGAGAGTGTTGTGAAGGCATAAGCCATGGTCCACAGTGAAAGTGAATCTGAAGCAAATGAAACCAACATAAGGAACCACAAGAGAAAGAGAGAGCTCAGGGTTCCAGTAATTTCTGAAGCTAGCTCCATCGCTGCCTTTCCCATGACTTGGTTATTGAGTTGATTAATTCTGCTCTTGACTAAGCTCATTTATATTGGGCTTGGAGAGTGTGCTGACTAACGGAAGGCAGAACAACTCCTCAGGGATTCAGATGTATGAGGCTGGATAACTGTGCAACCACTTTCATCACCTTGGCCCTGCACTCTGATTCCTAAAGAATCTGAGGCATTGCTTTGTCATGGGAGATTGGAGTGCAGATTCTTTGAATTAGCATTTCAGTGTGACTGTTAATCACTTTAGTGAGCATGGCCTCTATTCTTAACTTTTCATATTTTATTTTATAAAAATGGTTATTAAAGTAGATGATTGAGAGATTACGGTATCAGAAGAAAGATGAGTCTATTCACAGTTTTCTTATGGAGACGCTAATCCTCAAGGTGTATAATGTGGCTGTGGTGTGGTGTGGAATAGGAAGGGCCCTGAGGAACTAATCCTCATCTCAAAGCCATTGTAAACCCTTCATGGGGCCGAGCCATTCCTGGTCCTCAATGTTGGCCAAGGGATCCCTCAAGTTCACTCAAGCTTGATCCCACTGCCTTTCCCTCCTAGGCATGTGCATCTCTACTAGGGGTTGGATGTAAGGTATGAGTGAAAGAAGGGACATGTGGATGGCCCTACCCTCGACCAGTAAAACAGATTCTCTAGGAGGTAGGGCGAAGCACTCATAGGGTTTCCCAACGCCTCAGATGATTCCAATGAGCAATCAGGATTGAGAGCCATTGCATTATGCCATGCTACCTGCCTCAGTGCCATTTCTAGTTTCTCAGAGTCATTCTTACATCCCCTCCTTTACTCTTACTTTACATTCAACCCCTAGCATATCCTGTTGGACTTACCTTCAAAAATGTGTCCAGAACCCCACCACTGCTCGTGGCCTCCACTACTACTATCCTGCATGCATCTCCTAGCTGGCCTATTCAGTTGCCTTGTTTCTGATCTTCCTGCAACTATCCTCACCCTGCCCCACTGTCCTCTATCAATATAACAGCCTGATGATTTTGCAGTATATGTCAGATCATGCCATGCCTGGCTCCCATCTCATCAGAATAAACTCAAAGTCCTGTCCAGGGTCCACAATATCCTCTCTGATATGGCTTCCCTTCTTCTCTGGCTTCAGGTCCTACCAGTTCTCCTCCATAGTTTCCCTGCAGCCATGCTAGATGCTTAGCTATTATGGAGCATGTAAACAGTCTTCTGACCCAGGGCCTTTGCACTTGCTATTCTCTGCCTCACAGCTCACTTGTTCAGTTTCTTTGTGTCTGCTCACATACCCCTTATCTAAGAGGCTGTCCCAGACTACCCATCTACAATAGCAGCCCCTCACTGTGCTGTATATTGGTCTCTCTCCCTGGAGAAGCCGTTACTCTCCATCCCTTCACCTTTCTTCTTGGCACCTAATACCACCTAATGTATTTATTTATTTATTTTGTCTGTCTTTCTTCACTAGAATGTCAGTTCCATGAGAGCAAGGACTTGGTTTTGTTCACTGTTCTCTCCCTAGAACCTGAAATAGTGTCTCTTCAATGATCATTTGTAGAATGAATGAATATTATGCAATGTTGTTTCCTTCCTTCCTTCCTTCCTTCCTTCCTTCCTTCCTTCCTTCCTTCCTTCCTTTCTTTCTTTCTTTCCTTCCTTCCTTCTTTCTCTCTTTCTTTTTCTTTCTTTCCTTCTTTCCTTCTTTCTTTTCTTTCTCTCTTTCTCTTTCTTTCTTTCCTTCTTTCTTTCCTTCCTTCCTTCTTTCTTTCTCTCTCTCTTTCTCTCTTTCTTTCTTTCTTAGATGGAGTGTGGCTGTGTCACCCAGGCTGGAGTGCAGTGGTGCGATCTTGCCTTACTGCAACCTCCACCTCGCAGGTTCAAGCAATTCTCCTGTCTCAGCCTCCCAAGTAGCTGAGACTACAGGCACACACCACCATGCCCGGCCAATTTTAGTATTTTTGGTAGAGACAGGAGTTGGCCTGGCTGGTCTCGAAGTCCTCACCTCAAGCGATCCGCCTGCCTCAGCCTCCCAAAGTGCTGGAATTACAGGTGTGAGCCACTGTGCCCGGCCGCAATGTTGTTTTCTAATATAAGAAATTAAAAGGGAAAATATGGCTAAGAAAAAGAAAATAAATCTATGGGCAAAGTTAATGCCTAGAATATGTTTCATATATCTCATATGTTTCACTAAAAGGCTTGAATACAAATTTGGCTTTTGGCTTTTAGCAACAAAGGTGAAAAGGAAGACAGCATTCATTGTAGAATTTAGTGACCAAAAAAAAAAAAAAAAAATAAGGCTGCTACACAAGTGAAACAGAGCTATTCCTAATACTAAGATAGAAGACACATGATCAGTTTATTCCTCATTAGAGGATACAGTGTGAGAAAGTGAATAATATCCTTGAAATAAATACAGTGAATTTCTCAAAGTTCTTTGATCCTTGGAGACTGTGAAGTCAAGATTGTTGTTTGAGGGAAGTGCTCTATTTGCCTTTAACAGTATTTAAATATTTACATTAAACCTGTATCTAGCTGCTAGATAAAACTTTTTTTTTTCCTAAATCCCCTCGATATCCAGGTTTTTGTCCAATTCATCAACAAACCCTTCTGAGCATCAGAGAGGATGCCCTATACTACTGCCAAAGGAATTTGGATCCTCTCCAGGGTGACCAAACATCCTGGTTTTCCTGGGACAAGGGGGGTTACTGGGATGTGAACCTTTCCATGCTAAAACCAGGAAAGCTCAGGCACACTGGAATAAGTTGGTCACTGTACTATTTGTCTCTGATTTGTTACCTTGGTTCTCTTGTGAAGCATTCATGAAGTTAAAGAATGGATTACTTTGAGTCTTTGCAAATGGAGGCATGTAATGGTAGGTATGCTGAGCTCTTATTTTCTTTTTCTGACCCAGACTTAGATAAATAGGGCAGAATTTGAAATGTAAGATAACATTCTGGAGCCCAAGATCAAGTGTTCAAAAATAAGTGGGAAGCCTGGGCACAGTGGCTAATGCCTGTAAAGCCAACACTTTAGGAATACAAGGCAGGAGGCTCACTGGAGCTTAGGAGTTCAAGACCAGCCTGGGCAACATAGTGAGACCCCCATCTCTACAAAAAATAAAAAAAATTACCTGGGCATATGGTGTGTGCCTGTGGTCCCAGCTACTCAGGAGGCTGAGGTGAAAGGATTGCTTGAACTAGGGAGGTGAATGCTGTGGTGAGCCATGATCATACCATGCATTCCAACCTGGGCAACAGAGTGAGACCCTGCTTCAAACAAACAAATAACCACAACTGAAAAACCTAAAATGTAAATGGGTAAGCAGAAGGATCTCAGGCAGTTTTGAAATGCAAAGTCCTACAGGTAGGCTCAAGTTAAGGGAGATGTACAGCACATGGTGACAGGAGAGCAGGAGACAAACAAGGCTCCAGGAGGCCAAGGAAGGAGAGAGGCCACTGTTCTCCTGGTGGTGGGCTGGAAAGCTACACAGGAAGGAAGCTCCATCTGAGGACCTCCGTGCTGGGTGTAGAGGCTGCTTTACTTTCAGCTCTGAACAGGGCAGCTCAGCAGAGGCCTGTCTTATGCCATCTTAAACCCATTCAGAAATGGCAACAGTGGCCACATTAGATATTTAAACAGGATGGGCTTAGGTTGTCATAGTTAGGTTCCCTGACCACTGGACCTGTTTCATAATTTAAAGTCTCAGGCTCTTTCCTGTGACTCATAGTGAAGCCTTGGGTTTCAGGAAATTGTTAAAGAGGTGTTCCTACGTCTTCGACTCAGTTATACACCTTCTAAAATATAGGGTAGATAAAGAAGGGGGAAAAAATGACTGTCTTTTAATTTCCAGAAGTCCAGAGATGATGTTGATATTTAATAAATGGGTCTTCCAGTTTTTCATATGCATAGATATTTTTAAAACCTGAGTTGATACTATTTTATGTTATAACCTGTTTCTTCATGTATATGGTTTCTAAGCATAAAATATACACATAGACACACACATGAAATTAGAAGCACATTGTATACCTAGTTAAGGATCCTGCTTTCTATGTTTGTAGTGTGCCAATTTTGCATGTCATTATTATGTCTCTTGGAAATATACCTTTTATGGTGCACCATATTCCTTCATGTGGTGTAAAATGATCTGCTTAAGCATCTCTCTGTTGGGTACTTTAACTCTTTTCAATTTTTTTATGTTAAATGTAACACCACAGCATTTTTTTTCTTTTCTTTTGAGATGGGGTCTCACTCTGTCACCCAGGTGGGAGTGCAGTGACTCAGTCTCGGTTCACGGCAAACTCCGCCTCCCAGGTTCAAGCGATTCTTCTGTCTCAGCCTCCCAAGTAGCTGGGACTACAGGCGCACGCCACCATGACCAGCTAATTTTTGTATTGTTAGTAGAGACAGGGTTTCACCATATTGGTCAGACTGGTCTCGAACTCCTGACCTCAGGTGATCCACCCACCTCGGCCTCCCAAAGTGCTGGGATTACAGGTGTGAGCCACCGCGCCTGGCCATGTGTTTTTTTTAGTCCTAATTCTTCCTTTCTCTCCTTAGAACAAACCCCATCATGAAATTTGTGGATGTCCTTCAGGTCTGTGCTTTTTATGCTTGTATTACATTTTACATCCCTGAAAACAATAGATAGTATTATTTTTTGCGTATTTGTTTAAATAAAAAACTTACCATTGTATATATTCTGCAGTTTCTCTTTTTATAAACTGAAGATTATACTTTTGAGATTTTTCCATTTGGATACTTAGATTTAGTTTATTTAATTGCTGTGTAATAGTCCAACGAGTGAATATATTCCATCATTTTACTGTTCCTCTATTGTAACACCCAGTACTGCCTGATATTTTATTTTATTTTATTTTATTTTATTTTATTTTGTTTTATTTTATTTTATGACAGAGTCTTACTCTATTGCCCAGGCTGGAGTGTGGTGGCACAATCTCGACTCACTGCAACATCTGCCTCCTAGGTTCAAATGATTCTCCTGCTTCAGTCTCCTGAGTAGCTGGGATTACAGGCATGTGCCACCATGCCCAGCTAATTTTTGTGTTTTTAGTAGAGACAGAGTTTTGCCATGTTGGTCAAGCTGGTCTCGAACTCCTGGCTTCAAGTGATCCCCCTGCCTTGGCCTCCCAAAGTGCTGGGGTTACAGGTGTGAGCCACCACTCCTAGCCATTGCCTGATCCATTGCCTGATCTTTAGTCTCAGAGACTTTCATTCTGTTCTCCTCCAGCCCACCATACACAGAGTACTGTAATCTCTCTGAAATGTAGTTGTAGGTTGCATTTCCTGAGTGTAGTCTCTGAGCTGGAGACTAGGAGGAAGGAAATTTATTGGAGAGTATTCCTGCAGCCGACACTGGTGGAAGAGATGGGAAGGAAGCAGGATGGGCAGAGGGAAAAATTGGGCCATGGTGCACCCTCAGGAGGTCCCAGCCAACCCCACAGCAGCATCTGAAGCTGGAATGACCCTTTGAAGTTGCCTTGAGATGGGGTGAACATCTAACGGTCATTGGATGTGAACTGCCCTAAAAGCAGGTGTGGACTTTGGGCAAAGTGGTTCTCTTTAGCTGAGGTGCTTTCCAGAGAAAGCTGACCAGTGGCTGCATGTCCAGCAGCAGTGGAGGGAGGGCTTAGTTCTTCAGTCAACCTGAGAAGCACATCTCAGCATCCACTGCGGTTGTCTTGTTACTTCACTGCCTAGAGAATCAGGTGCTTCCTGCAATTGTTTGGAGGGCTGAGATTTCCAAGGGAAACTGCGCCATGGATGGCGCTGTCCTCCAGTCCTACTCATCCAGGCCTTGGAGCGTTTTGTAGATCTGCTGCAGATTCTGTCCACTTACAATTTAGGAGTGTTTTTTCCTTACATGCTCACCCTTATTTGGTCTTATCTGTGCTCTATAGTAAAAAAAAAAAAAGTTATTGAGTAATTGGCATATGGATTAATTTATTAATGAATTCATCTATTCATTCACAAGTATTTACCTAGTACCTACTGTGCCCAGGCATGGTTCTAAGGGTTAGAGTCCCAGTAGTCAGAACTTATATTCTAAAGGGAAAGGCAGGCAGCAAGCTAACAGATTAATATATAACATAATGATACCTAGGGATATGTTAAATGAAAACAAAATCAGGTTATGGAGATAGAGAATGGGGGAGGGAGAGAGCATTATTTTAAATAGTGACTTTGATAGGCATTTCTGGCAAGGTGACATTTGCGCAGAGACTGGAAGGAAATGAAGGAGTGAAAAGTATGACTATCTGAGAAGAGTGTTCTAGGCAGAAGGCCCAGAATGTGCAAATGTCCCAAGGCAGGAGAGAATCTGGAATGTTCAAGGAACATTAGAAAGGCCAAGGCGGCTGGAGTGGAGCGAGGGAGGGAGGTGTAGGAGGAGATTGTTCATAAAGGCAGAGATATGGTTAGGCTTTGTGTCCCCACCCAAATCTCCTGTTGTGTTGTAATCCCCATAATCCCCACGTGTCAAGGGAGAGACCAGGTGGCGGTAATTGGATCGTAGCGGAGGTTTCCCCCATGCTGTTCTCACGATAGTGAGTTCTCACAAGAGCTAATGGTTTTTATAAGGAGCTCTTCCCCACTTTGCTTGACACTTCTCCTTCCTGCCACCTTGTGAAGGAAGTGCCTTGCTTCCCCTTTGCCTTCCGTCATGATAGTAAGTTTCCTGAGGCCTCCCCAACCATGCTGAACCGTGAGTCAAGTAAACCTCTTTTCTTTATAAATTACCCAGTCTTGGGCAGTTCTTCATAGCATCATGAGAACACACTAATACCAGCAGCCAGAGTGAGATCAGGTAGGGCCCTGTAGACCATTGTCAGGACTTTTGTCTTTTACTTACATTGAATAGGAGCCGTGGTTGAGTGTGAGAATACAAGTGACATGATCTGACTTAGGTTTTAAAAGGAGCATCCTAGCAGCCATGTGAAGAATAGAAGCAGGAGGACAAGAATGGGAGCAGGGATTGCAGTCGTCTGAAAAGACGTCTGAAAAGACATGGCTGGACTGCATCTAGGAGGATGCGTTCCACTAGGGGGTGTGCATAGATGGTGGGGAGATACCAGGACTGAGTTCTGTGGCTCCCCAGCATGTAGAGGTCAGGAAGAGGGTGAGGATACAGGAAGAGAGGCCAGCCAGGTGGGAGGAAAACCTGAGATTGAATTGTTGGTGGAAACCATGTGAAGATGGCATTCTGAAAGGCAGGGAAGGACCAGGCGGGGGTTAGACACTGCAAAGACCTCACCCTTCCCAATTTGCTACTGCTGATGTGGCGTTTTCCAGATTACAAGTTTTCAGTCATTTCAATTAGCATTTGGGAAGTAGGGGAATTAAACGCAAGCTCAAATCTAGATCCTGATTGCCATTGTTCAAAGTGATCAAAGGGAATTCAATGATGTATTTTGAAGAAAGAGGCCACTGTATGGGGCTTTTCCTCTTTTTTTTCAAACCTGTCAAGGACTCTTTTCTGGATGTCAGTTTCAAGGCAGTTCTCTCACACAGTGGTGCCTGCCTTTCTTCCTAGAACCCTGCAACGGGAGATTTACATACTCAGCCTTTTGTTCATCCTGGCTGCACTTGTCCACGGCATAGCGGTTTTCCTCCACTATAAACTACTTCTGTTGAATAACTTTGTTCTACTCGTCTTTACATCCCTCATGGCTTGAAGCCCAGTTTTCCACACTCAGTGCACTCTCATTATATATGGAATGTAAAATTTACTTTTTCTAAATATAATTTTTTTCCTTTATTAAGGCATCAATCCAGTTTTTGGCAGAGGATACACTGGGCTGTATTTATTGGCAATATTATTATCTACATAAGCAAAGAGAAAAGAAATCAGAGCTATTTAGTGAGGTTCAAAGACAAGGAAGTCCCTGGAGTTCCCTTTGGTCTCTGCCTTTTCAAATTGCAGTTGAAACTATTATTCTGGGTAAAGAGAAACAGAACCCAGGGTTCCCTTTGAAGAAGGGAAACCTTGTGCTTCTTGCCTCTTGAGGACATCTACCAGCCTCTCTCATGCAGAAGGAAGGGGCACCCCTGTGCCCAATCAGATGTTAAGTTTGTCCCCTGCAGTATTTGAGTTTGCTTCTTTTTGTTTGGGAGACATAGCTAGCCTAACTAATCATCAGTCTGGGGCCAAGAGTCAGGCTTCCCCATATCACACACCCCTACAAGCCTGCTTCCTTGCAAAGAAGTGTGCCCTGAGGTTCAGTTTATTCTGGCTGGCTCACACTCCACAGTGCCCCAGCATGTTAAGAAAGGGAGAGAACAGAGCATCAGGACATGGGAAAATTATGACATCAGACTCTGGGAAAGTGACCGAAAGCCTCCACAGACACATAAGTTAGTTCATATTTTTGTAAAGTTTACCACTGCTTTCATACCCTCACATTAGTTCAGTTGAGCTGCCAAGATCCCAAGTAGATTGGGCAATATCCATTTCCATTTAAGACAAAAACTGCCTGCATTCACTTTTGCCTGCTAGGAGATTGGTATATTTCATACGAAGTGATGGCTTTTTTTTTTTTTAACTTTAATTTTAGCTTCGCGAGTACATCTGCAGGTTTGTTATATAGGTAAACTTGTGTGATGGAAGTTTGTCATACAGATTATTTCATCACCCAGATATTAAGCCCAATACTCAATAGTTATCTTTTCTGCTCCTCTCTCTCCTCCCACCCTCCATCCTCAAGTAGACCCCAGTGTCTGTTATTCTTTTCTTTATGCTCATGAGTTTTTATCATTCAGCTCCCACTTGTAAGTGAGAACATGTGATATTTGGGTTTCTTTTCCTGCATCAGTTTGCTAAGGATAATAGCCTTTGGCTCTATCCATCTTTCCAAATGACATGATCTTATTCTTTTTTTATGGCTGTGTAGTATTCCATGTGGTATATGTATGGCATTTTCTTTATCCAGTCTATCATTGATGGGCATTTAGGTTGATTCCATGTCTTTGCTAGTGTGAATAGTGCTGCAATGAACATTCACATGTATGTGTCTTTATGGTAGAATTATTTCTATTCCTATGGGAACATACCCAGTAATGGTATACACCATTCAATCTGTCAATTGAGGCTAAAATCATCTCAGGACCCTACTAGGGCTTACAGATCTGCTTCCAAGCTCATCTGCGTGATTGGTATGCACACAGAGGAATAGAAATCATTCTACCATAAAGACACATGCACGTCAATGTTCCTTCCAGCACTATTCACACTAGCAAAGACATGGAATCAACCTAAATGCCCATCAATGATTGACAGATTGAATAAAGAAAATGTGGTACATATATACCATGGAATACCCAGTAATGGTATATACCCAGCGGAATAGGTATATTCCTATACCTGGGGACAAGAGTGATATCCTATTCTTGGGATACCAAATAGATAACCTGTGTTATCTATTCCTGGAATCCTAGGAATAGGATACAGAAACCTGGGTTGAATGGTAGCTCTGCCTTTAGCTCTTGGAGGAATCACCACACTGCTTTCCACAATGGTTGAACTAATTTAAATTCTCACCAACAGTGTATGTGTCCCTTTTCTCCATAACCTTGCCAGCATCTGTTATTTTTTGACTTTTTAATAATAGCCATTTTGACTGGTGTGAGATGGTGTCTCATTGCGGTTTTGTGACTTTTTGTTTGGACACCTTACTGAGGTGAGGTTGAGAAAGACAAAGCCCCCTAAGCATAGCCTAAGTAGCAGGGGTGAGTTGAGAAAGCACGAATTTTTTTGTATTATCTTGGAGAAATCTAGAAGCCTGGAAATTAGAGACACTTGGCATATACCCATTTTATAGATGGGGTAGCTGAGCTCAGAGAAGTTAAATAATCTGCCTAAAATATTTTAGAAATTTGAGTAAGAGCCTTAGACCTTGGCCCAAATCTTCTTTCTGCTTTGGGTTGTTCTCTGCCCCTTCCTTCCTTCCTTCCTTCCTTCCTTCCTTCCTTCCTTCCTTCCTTCCTTCTTTCTTTTTTCTTTCTTTTTCTTCCTTTCTTTCCTTTCTTTTTCTTTTCTTTCTTTTCTTATTTCTTTCTTTCGAGATGGAGTCTCATTATGTTGTCCAGGTTGGATTCAAACTCCTGGGCTCAAGTGATCCTCCTGCCCCAGCCTCCTGAAGTAGCTGGAACTACAGGCATGCACCACCATGCCTGGTTTCTGTCCTGCTTACTTGTTATACAGGTGGTCACCTTTTGTCTCTTCCTTCCTAGGCTCTGACCACTTCTGTTTGGGCTATGGCCTCACTTTATTGAAGTGCAAAATAAACAGAATGATATGGTGGGTTCCTAAGTGACAATTTACTAAACTACTGTGAACACCCTTATTCTCAAGGGAAGAGCTAGAGCTCATCATGAAAGTGTGGAACTGGGGTGAGGGGAGCAAGGGAAGCACTGGATTGGGAAGCAGGGGACTTGGGATCTTGCTTGGTCTCTGCCCCATCGCATTGTTTGATCCTGGGCAAGTCACTTCTCCTCTGTAGATCTCCCTCAGTGAAGAGGTCAAATGAGTTAATGTCTAATGTCCTGTGAAATATCTCTCATCATTCCTCCTAGTATCTGCAGATCTTGGGGTGATCACCCATCCCAGTTTGCTTGAGACTCAGAGGAGTTCTCAGGATACAGACTTTCTATTTTAATACTGGGACAGTTCCGGGCAAACTGGGATGAGTTGGGCACCCTGGTGAGCCTAATCCTCCCAGAACCATTTGGATGGGTGTGGAGCCAGTCTCCAAGAGGATGCCCTATGATCCTCACCGCCTGCTATTAACAATCTTGTGTAGTCCCACACTGTACCGAGGTTGGTTGGGATAACCAATAGCATATGGCAGAAGCAATGGTATGTCACTTCTGAATTTAGGTTACAGTGTCTTCCATCTGTCATGAGCTCTGCTGTCTTAGTCAATCTCTCTCTGTCTCTCTGATTCTCTGCTGTCTTAGTCAATCTCTCTCTGTCTGTCTGATTACTCACTCTGTGAAAAGCTAGCTGCCATGCTGTGAGCAGCTCTGCGTAGAGGCCCATGTGGTGAGGAACTGAAGTCTCTGGCCACTAACCAGAAAGGAGCTGAGGCTTGCCAGTAATCATGCAGATGAGCTTGGAAGCAGATCCGTCAGCCCCAGGAGAGTCCTGAGATGATTTTGCTGTCAATTCAAAAATTGACTTCAATCTCATGAGAATCCTAAGCCTGAACCTCCAGCTAAACAACTTCCAGATTCCTAGACCTCAGAAACTGTGAGATAATAAATGTTTGCTATTTTAAGCTGCTAAGTTTTAGGGTAATTTATTAGATAAGATAGATAATGAGCAGATAAGTTGTTATGAGAAAATTCTCAGAAAAAAAAACAAACAGAATTCCAATACTCTTATATGGACAGGACAGGGACTTATTTCCCTGGCTATAGTCAATGGTTTGGGATAAGCATGTGATCTAGGACTGGTCCAATCAGAATGAACTTGGAGATACTGGCACACAAATTCTCCTTTCTGTTTGGCTTTTGGTGCTAACCTGTGAGCCATAAGAACAGAGCCTGGAACTGTCCAGGATGGAGTGAGGTATGGAGGTGAGGGGGTAGAGGAGGACAGTGGAGGTGATCATGTGAAAGCAAAGTAAGCATGGATTCTAGTCATGTGTGAGTCCCAGGTGAGACTGCACCTGAAGTAGACCCTTGGCCAGTTCAGCTATATATCCCATCTACTCCCTGTTGTTTTAACAAGTTGAGTTTGATCTTCTGTCCCTAAGGATGTCTGTCTGATTCAGTGACTGTTTCCATTTCATAGGTGAGGAAACTGAAGTTCAGAGCAGTGAAGTAACTCTCCCAGAGTCATGTAACTAACAAGTGTCAGAGTCGGAATTGGCTCCATGCTTTCCTGACAGTAGAGCCCTTGCTCTTTTTATAAAGCCATTCTGGCCGATGAATTAGCTTCTGAGAACTCTGGTTTCTAGGAGCTTGAAATTCCTGGAAAGACTGAATAGATCAGGATGAAAAAAAGCTATGAGGCAGGCAAAGTTCATTCAAAATGAATCAGTAGCTCCTTTTTGTGCTCTGGCTGCCATCCTTGACCGAGGAAATGACCAGGCCCCAGAGAGCCTGCACATGAGCATGTTTTCAGTTTTCAGTGGAGGTCTGAGAGCAGAGCCACAGCATCTCCAGCAGGTTTTTAAAAACTTTTTTCTGGCATTGGATCTGGAGCAACAGCAAAGCAACCTACGAAGGGTATATGAGTTTCTATAGGCCAATGAGTTTCTATAGGCCGGTGTTCTAATATGAGAAAAGTTTATGTCTTGCTTATAAAAGCCCCCTGCAGATGTTTCTGGTGGGACAGCTCTTCTGGGCCAGCTTCCATATAAGCACTGACTCAGTAGTTCAGCCACCTTCAACACTTGGCCTCCAAGTTACTATGGAGGGAGAAACATGAGTATAGAGGAGGCACCTTTATTTCTAACTGCTCTGGACTGAAAGTGATGCATCATGACGGTTCACTTTGCATTGGTGAGAACTCCTCATATGGGTTCATTTAGATGTGAGTTGGGAGATGCAGCTTAGCCACATGCCTATAAAGAAGGAATGGGCCGGGTGCGGTGGCTCACGCCTGTAATCCCAGCACTTTGGGAGGCCGAGATGGGCGGGTCACGAGGTCAGGAGATCGAGACCATCCTGGCTAACACGGTGAAACACCATCTCTACTAAAAATACAAAAAATCAGCCGGGCGTGGTGGCAGGCACCTGTAGTCCCAGCTACTCGGGAGGCTGAAGCAGGAGAATGGCGTGAACCCGGGAGGCGGAGCTTGCAGTGAGCCGAGATCGCGCCACTGCACTCCAGCCTGGGCAACAGAGAGAGACTCCGTCTCAAAAAAA
>NW_016808547.1:1310396-1338247 GCF_001698545.2 Rhinopithecus bieti | reverse complement strand
AAAAAAAAAAAAAAAAAAAAAAAAAAAAAAAAAAGAAGGAATGGGCTTGGTGAGAATCCACCAAGGTTGTGCAGTTTACACCCAGCAGAAGTGGGTGGCTAGAGCCAAAATCAAGACCTTGTTTCACTTGTCACATTGTTTTCCCTGGTACAGGGTCACATCAACCCAGAGGAAAGGAAACCTGTTTCTTCTCACAAAGGGATAACTTTTGTTTCCCTCATGAGTCAACTTGAAGGATAACTTTAAAAAATTGGTCCATGCAGAAGACTGTCTTTTTCCAGTTTGTGTAAGGGAACTATATAAGTTTACTGTAGCTCTGGGTATCCTCAACCCACAGATCTGGCAGGCAGCTTGCAGCCCATCTTCAGAGTAGGGCCAAGAGTCCAATCAGACTCGGGTATTTCCACACTAGCTGTCTTTGAGAATTCCGTCAAGTACCTAGAGAACTTCTGATCCAAGGGATTTTATAGAGATTACAGTCTTTTTCAAGCTTTATAGAATGTCTGAACTAGGATTGGTTTTAGAGGTCCTGTCCTTCTCCTTCCTAATTTTGCAATTGAAGAAACAGTGCCCATCGTGTGTTTGCTGTTATTGTTGTTATTGCTGTTATTATTACTGCTTCCATATGAGAAGCATATGGGGGTCAAGTCTCAGATCTGTATTCTAAGGGCAGATCGAGAGGCCCATTTTTCTCTGTCCCTACTATTTTGGTGCCCGGTAGATTATGAGATAGAAATCTTGGTGCTGCCGATATAAGCGCATCTTCAGATGGGTAATCCCGATGTCTACTTGAATCTGAGAATTACTATCTTTTATCAGTTCTGAAAAATTCTTAGATATTATATTTTTGTACGTTTCCTATCCCCACTCTCTCTTTCTGTAGAGTAGCTGCTCTTTCTGGAACCCTGATTACATATATGTTAGACATTTTCACTCTCTCTTCCATGGCTGCCAACCTATCTTTCATATTTTCATATGTTCTATTTCTGTATATTTTTATGTACTTTTCTGCATAATTTCTCCCTTCTGTTTTCTAATTGACCCATTCATTTTTCTTCAGCTGTGTCTATTCTGCTGTTCAAACTATAGATGAATTTAAAACCTTAATTTACCCTATTTTTTACTTCAGTTTTATCTTTTCTTTATAACTACTTACTCCTTGTTTATAAACTCTTGTTCATTTATCATATTTTGGCATCCACTTACATTTGCTTTATGTTATGTAAATGATAATTCAATATTTGTAGTCTTGGTGGGTCTTATTCTGCTATTGGTGATTTCTGCTGTCTTTTACTCATGATGGCACATTTCTAGCATGTTTTATGGTTTATGATTGGGAAAATCTTGGAGCCTTATCCACAGAACAGTTTTGAAGCTTGGTTCTAACACATATTCATCAAGAGACCATATTAATTTCCTTTTACCAGATGTATAAGAGCACTACTAACTTTTGGCCCGGTGTGGTGGCTCATGCCTGTAATCCCAGCACTTTGGGAGGCTGAGGAGGGCAGATATCACTTGAGGCCAGGAGTTGGTGTGCAGCCTGTCCAACATGGTGAAACCCCGTTTCTACTAAAAATACAGAAATTAGTTGGGTGTGATGGCACACACCTATAGTCCCAGCTTCTTGGGAGGCTGAGGCAGGAGAAATACTTGAACCCAGGAGGCTGAGGTGGCTCCACAGCACTCCATTCTGGGTGACAGAGTGAGACTCTGTCTCAAAAAAAGAAGAAAAAAAAGCACTACTAATTTTTAAAGGTTCACTTTAAACGTTTAAGCATTAAAAAAAATATCACTTTACCCATGCCTGTGTCCTGAATGGTATTGCCTAGGTTTTCTTTTAGGGTTTTTATGGTTTTAGGTCTAACATTTAAATCTTTAATCCATCTTGAATTAATTTTTGTATAAGGTGTAAGGAAAGGATCCAGTTTCAGCTTTCCACATATGGCTAGCCAGTTTTCCCAGCACTGTTTATTTAAATAGGGAATCCTTTTGGCCGATTTCTTGTTTTTGTCCAGGTTATGTCAAAAGATCAGATGGTTGTAGATACTGTCTGTTATTTCACTGAGGGTGTCTTGTTCTGTTCCATTGGGTCCTATATCCTCTGTTTTTGTACCCAGTACCATGGCTGTTTTGGGTTACTGCGAGCCTTGGTAGTAAAAGTTTGAAAGTCAGGTAGCATGATGCCTCAGCTTGTTATTTTGGCTTTAGGATTGTCTTGGGCAATGCAGGCTCTTTTTTGGTTCATATGAACTTTAAAAGTAGTCTTTTGTCCAATTCTATGAAAGAAAAGTCATTGGGTAGCGTTGAAGGGATGGCAATTGAATCTATAAATTTAACCTTGGGTAGTATGGCCCCATTTTCATGATATTGATTCTATCAATCCGATGAGCATGGAATGTTCTTCAATTGTTTGTGTCCTCTTTATTTTGTTGAGCATGTGGTTTGTAGTTCCTCCCTTGAAGAGGTCCTTCACATCCCTTGTAAGTGGGGATTCCTAGATATTTTATTCTCTCTTGAAGCATTGTGAATGGAAGTTTCACTCATGTTTGGCCTCTGTTTGTCTGTTCTTGGTGTATAGGAATGCTTGTGATTTTGCACCATTGATTTTTGTATCCTGAGACTTTGCTGAAGTTGCCTTATCAGCTTAAGGAAATTTTGGGCTGAGAACGATGGGGGTTTTCTAAATATAGGATTCATGGACTAGAACACAAAGCAATCTGCAACAAAAGCCAAAATTGACACATGGGATCTAATTAAACTAAAGAGCTTCTGCACAGCAAAAGAAACTACCATCAGAGTGAACAGGCAACCTACAGAACGGGAGAAATTTTTAATAATCTACCCATGCTGGACACAAGGGGTAATATCCATAATTACAAGAACTTAAACAATTTTACAAGAAAAAATCAAACACCCCATCCAAAAGTGGGGGCAAAGGATATGAACAGACACCTTCTCAAAAGACGACATTTATGCAGCCAACAGACACATGAAACAATGCTCATCATCAATGGCCCTCAGAGAAAGGCAAATCAAACCACAATGAGAATACCATCTCAACACCGTTAGATGGCGATCATTAAACAGTCAGGAAACAAACAGGTGCTGGAGAGGATGTGGGAGAAATAGGAATACTTTTATACTGTTGGTGGGTAGCTGTAAAACTGTTCAACTATTGTAGAAGACAGTGGTAGCGATTCTTAAGGATCTAGAACTAGAAATACTATTGACCCAGCCATCCCATTACTGGATTGATAGCCCAAAGGATATAAATCATGCCTGCATAAAGACAACATGCACACGTATGTTTATTGCAGCACTATTCACAATAGCAAATGACTTGGAACCAGCCCAAATGTCCATCAATGATAGACTGGCTTAAGAAAATGTGGCCACATATACACCACGGAATACTATGCAGCCATAAAAAATGATGAGTTCCATGTCCTTGTAGGGACATGATGCAGCTGGAAACCATCATTCTGAGCAAACTATCGCAAGTAAGAAAACCAAACACCGCATATTCTCACTCATAGGTGGGAATTGAACAGTGAGAACACTTGGACACAGGGTGGGGAACATCACACACTGGGACCTGTCATGGGGTAGGGGGACGGGATAGGGATAGCATTAGGAGATATACCTAATGTAAATGACAGGTTAATGGGTGCAGCACACCAACATGGCACATGTATACATACGTAATAAACCTGCACATTGTGCACATGTACCCTAGAACTTAAAGTATAGTTAAAAAAGAAAAAAGAAAAGAGAAACTACCTATTGGGTACTATGCTCACTACCTGGGTCCGACATACCCATTTAACAATCCTACACATGTGCCCCTGTATCTAAAATAAAAGCTGAAAAAAAAATCACTTTAAATGTTTGGTTTAGGGGCGGGTACAGTGGCTCATGCCTGTATTCCAGCACTTTGGGAGGGCAAGATGAGTGGACCACCTGAAGACAGGTGTTTGAGACCAGCCTGGCCAACATGGCAAAACTCTGTCTCTACTAAAAATACAAAAAATTAGCTTGGCGTAGTGGTGGGCACCTGTAATTCCAGCTACTTGGGAGGTTGAGGTGTGAGAATCACTTGAATCCAGGAGGCAGAGGGTGCAGTGAGCTGAGATCATGCCAGTGCACTCCAGCCTGGGCAACAGAGTGAGACTCCATCTCAAATTTAAAAAAAATAGTTTGGCTTAAGGTTTCTCTGGACATGCAGATAGTATAATTCTGATCTCAGATCTGCATGTTGTGGGGAAGCTTGTGGTTATGAATTCTCAGTGGGACTGTTTTCTTTTTACCTCTTTCATCCAGAATCAGGCTGAATAGCCAATTATCCCCATCAGAGATATAAGGTAAGACATGACCCAGACCATACCTCAATCACTTGTCATCATGGTACTAATGACAAATGATTAAGGCATATTCTGATTTATTTCAGGGGAGACCGTTGGCATAAAATGTGGAATACGGATCCACACCAGCCCCTGCTTATGGTTCACTGGCTCCCTAAGAGTCTCTTGATCTCTGCAGTGACTATGAGTGAATAACAGGTCACCCTTCATGCCTAGTGAGTGGTTAAACTAGATCTCAGAAACATGCATTACAAGGAGAAAGGGACCACCAGATTCCTCAAAAAGTACATTCAGCCTGGGCATAGTGGCTCATACTGCAGTCCCAGCACTTTGGGAAGCCAAGGTGGAAGGATCACTTGAGACTAGGAGTTCAAGATCAGTCTGGGCAATGTAGTAAGACCCCATCTCTACTCTACACACACACACACACACACACACACACACATTCACATACATACATACACACACACACTCACATACATACATACACACACACACACAGACACATTCACTGGAGTAGTAGATAAGAAATGATAGGAGTGAAAGTCAACTGGGATTGGGAGGTTAATTTGGCTGTTTAGAGATATGGTCTAGAAGTTGTAAGGAAGAAAATGTAGGGATGCCGATCCAAACAGTAGTCTGATTTTTCTCTAACTGAGATTATCCCAGGGTGAAGGAGCAGAGACAGCAAATGCTTTAATTGGTGCCGATATGGGCATGAGAAGTTGCTGATGAGAGAATGGGTTGTGTGACTGAGAAGGGGGCTGTAGCAGTATAAGGAAGGAGGTGCAGCCAGGTGGAAGCTGTAAAGGCCTGAGGTCTCGAGGTAAGAGCTGACGTGGAGGGAGCATCAGCTCTTTATGTGTGAGAGCACTAAAGAGATGGGAGGCTGTCGTTTGGATTTAGTCTGAGAGAAGAGAAACAAAGGAGTCACCTTGGGTAGCCCTGGAAAGATAAAGAGAAAAAAGGTGGTTAAAAAAATTAGAGAAGCTGAGATGAGAAGGCAACAAGGTCCCTCTACAGGAAGCTTTTCATCCGTGGTGAAGTCAAGCCATTCTTCTTCTACCCACCACCATTTCTGGTCTCCTTGTGGGGACAAACTTCTGTATTGGCAGAGATGAGCATGGAGGAAACTCTCAAGTGCCCAAGGAATAAAAAATGGCCATGCTGTGTGATTCTTGCTTTTCCATCCCTTTAGCCAGTAGTCAAACTGTCACAAATAAAAATGTCATGGACTCCATCTGGCTTCTTCTAATGGATTTTTTAGGAGTAGAGCAGATGGTTCACCCAGCAAGAAAGAACACTTAAGGTCACTTGCAAGTGGAAAGAGATTTGCATTTGGGCATGGAAAGGGCCACTAGTATGGAAACATTCACACATGTAAGTTATGCAGAATCCTTTTTGAGGCTTAAATGGAGTCTGAGAAGGGTTTCCTCCCAAGGAATGTTCTCAAGTTCTTCAGCTTCACAGGATTGCTCTTTCATATAATATGTCTTAGTTTGTGTTCTACCAGAAGTAGGTCTTGAGACAAGGAATTTGGAGCAGATGTTTTATTTGGCAAGGGAACAGAGGAGGTAGGGGGTAGTGAGACAGGGAAGGGAAGGCAACCAATTAAAGGTGCCTTATCAAGCCAGCTATAACCAAGAGTGACTAGAGCTTCACCCAGAGGGAAATGTCTGAAGTAAATGTAAAAGTACAGCTCAGAGTTGGCCCCTCATTAGGGGCAAGGGAGCTGGGGTATTTATACACTGGCTCCCATCAGTCATTGGTTGAGGGTTGCTCTGAGGTGCAGGCAGAGGGTGTGCATTGATTCCCCTGTTCTTCCATCCTACTGCAATGGTCTTCAGAAAGGCTGCAGTGAGAAGATGCAGGGCCTGGCATTTGTAAGCCAGCAGGTATTATTCACCGAAGTGGGTAGGGCAAGGGTACTACCAACCTCTGCTAGGATAGTCAAATAAAATAGCTGGGACTCATCTACTTCAAATGCTGGGAAGTCCAGCAGCCTCTACAGAAGTCTCAGAGGATCCTAGGGCAGGGGGCGGGAGGACTTGTATTCTCTTGTTTGCTTCTTACTCTGTATTCCTGTTCTTGGTGTATTTTCATCTCTCCATTTGCCAACCCTCCTGCAATGGGAATTGTGATGGCTGCTGTCTTTGATTTGCTTTATCAACAGTATGTGCAGTTCCTTTTCCCAAAATCCTCAAAGCACCAATAACACTTGTGCAGATAAGGGACATTTACTAAGGAATTAGGAATCATAGAGGGGAATTAGAAAACAACTCAGACAAGGCAATTGCTGTCCCACCTTCATTCTGGACCACTTCTTCACCAGATACTTTCCAGATTCCACATCACAGCCTTGTAGCTGGGTTCCATTCTCCTTGGGAGACATGTCTCCATCTTTCCTCTTCTCCAAGACTTGGAAACCCCACAGTCCTTACGTCTTTTTTTCTTTAAATTATTTTATTTTAATAGGGTCTCACTCTGTTGCCCAGGCTAGAGTGCAGTGGCACAATCTCGGCTCACTGCAGCTTCGACCTCCCAGCTCAAGGAGTGCAGTGGCACAATCTCGGCTCACTGCAGCTTCGACCTCCCGGCTCAAGTGATCCTCCTGTGTCAGCTTCCCTAGTAGTTGGGACCACAGGCACACGCCACCACACTTGGCTAATTGTTTATTTTTAGTAGAGACAAGGTTGACGAGGTCTCACTATGTTGCCGAGGCCGTTCTCAAATGCCTGGCCTCAAGCAATCCGCCCACCTCAGCCTACCAAAGTGCTGGGATTTTACAGGCACCGTGCCTGGCCCCTTACATCTTATTCTGTAAGGGAACAATTCTCATATTCCTGTTCCTATGTTATGCAGCTCATTTTCTATTTAGGCTCACCTTTTTAGTTTAAGAAGCCCCACCAACATGTTTTCATGAACAGAAAAGGAATAATTTTCTCCTTAAAAAATAAACAGGCTAGGTGTGGTGGCTCACATCTGTAATCTCAGCACTTTGGGAGTCTGAAATAGGAGACCACTTGAGCCCAAGAGTTCGAAACCAACCTGGGCACCATGGTGAGACCTCCATCTCTAAAATAAATTTAAAATACAATGAAAATAAATAGATAAACCAACTAACCAACCAACCAAACAAACAAAAGTGGGTCAAATGGCAGCCAACTTTTAAAGCAAATTTTTCCTTCCCTATGACAAATGGCTACAACGTGGCATGTGGATGAGTGCATTTTATCAATGATACTCTTGCTATGCCTGGTCAACCACAACATGAGAGACAGACAGCATGCTTCACTTTCTGCTTTTTTCTACTTCCATTTATTTCATGTTTATTTTGAAGAGTCAGTGGGGCTCATCAATGAGTGTCATGGGAGACACTTAAGAAAATGCTGATGCACACAGTTTTTGATTGATTGCAAAAGACATGGCTTTTGTATTCATTCACTTAACCTATTCTGGGCTTCTGCTCAATGCCAGGACATTGATATGTACTGGGGATGCAGATATGAAAAGATGGTGTCACTCTCCTTCAGATCCTACCGAATGGAAAAAGAGACACAGAATTCAGAGAGATGCACAATGCTCATTTTGGAGTCAGAATACCTGGGTTTGAGACCCAGGTCTGCTTCTTGCTAATCTCAACACTCTGGAGAAGTCATATACTTTCTTTAAGGAAGACATGGTCCAGAAAGCTGAACGTTTACCCTTGACTCCCAACAGGGTAGAGCTTGTAACCCAGGCATACCAGTGCCTGGTTCCACGTCCCTTTCACTGGACCATATGGCCTCTCGCTGGCTAGCTGGTGGAAGAGAATTCCAAAAGTAGAAAAGCAATTGTAAACATGAGCTTGCCTTTATGCCCAGAAGGCTTATATATTGTCAAGTTAAAAGCACACGTTTTCTTAAGCATTATTTTTCATGACTATCACTCTGATTAATAAAACAGAGATTCGGAGAGAAACACTTTTCCACTAACTGGGAAATTCATTAGACCAAGGATACCAGTTTCAACTTCATCTCAGTACATTTGTGGGATGCGGAAGAAAACAGAGAAATCTGTTTGAAGGATGATTCTAGCTGCATAGCAGCTCCTGATCTGTTTTCCCTGATTCTTAAAACTTATGAATAATTTGTTGAACAGTATGAACTTGTTGTGGAGATATTTTTAAAACATCTCTACTCCTTGCCTTCAACTGTTCCATGACAAATCCCCAATTCCTCTTCCTTGTGGCATCTGGGGCAGATCTGAATGAAGCCTTGGTTTAAAACTCATTATCACATTGAATTTAATACTTACTTCGTCCTCACTACACCTGGCTTAGGCCTGCAGGCCATGAGACAGATGAGATTAGGTTTCTCTTTTCCCTCTTCTCCCTCCCCCGGGTCACTGTTTTGCATTGTGTTGGGGGCTGGTGCTACTGAGGTCCTCTTTCTGTCGATGGTTACTGCTTTTCCACCATGGCCATTGGGTAGCAGGTGCTCAATAGCAGCCCCTCTGAGGGACTCACATGGGTATCTTGTAGTAGGCCCTTTAGAAAGAAGCCTCTGGCCGGACACAGTGGCTCACACCTGTAATCCCAACACTTCGGGAGGCTGAGGTCAAGAGTTCGAGCCCAGCCTGACCAACGTGGTGAAAGCCTGTCTCTACTAAAAGTACAAAAATTAGCTGGGTTTGATGGTGGGCGCCTGTAGTCCCAGCTACTTAGGAGGCTGAGGCAGGAGAATCACTTGATCCAGGGAGGTGGAGACTGCAGTGAGCTGAGATTGGTGCCACTGCACTCTGTCTCAAAAAATAATAATAATAAGAAGCCTCTGATCTGCACAGTTCCCTTATGTGTGAGATGCATGTGAGATGCATTCTAGCCTGACCTCCTATCAGCTCCACCTTGATGGTGTCTAGAGCTTCTCCTTGCTGCGGTTCCCTCACCTGCTGGCCATTGCTTTTGAGTGGCATAGTGGCAAGAAGGCTTGGTCCTGGCTACTTGTACTGTGCCTACCACTCTATGGCAAATCTATATAACTTTGATTCTCCAAATAGTGGGAATTCAAACTGCCACCTGTTACCCTGCTTTCATCTGCCATTGTTTCTTCAATTCTCTCTCCCCCTGCTGCTTTAGGCATGGAAGCATGACACCTCTTACTCTGCACAATCAACCACTCAACTTAGAGTGAGACATTAGTTCTCCTTCTTTCAAACCACCCAGTCACTATGAGGGGTTCTCTTGGACCACCCATCACTTGGTATAGGGGTTAGAAAACCTCCAGAACTTCCCAAATAGTTCTATGACTTATGATTCCAGTGACTCTCCAGATTTCCTCCCCCGCCACCCCACCCCAGTGGTTATCTCCTTAATACAGAGACTAGAGGGGAAGATGGGGTAATGGGCTCTGCTTCCTCTTAGTCATCTCTGGAGGGGGATGATAATTATTCAGAATACAAAAGTCTATTTTTTCCTCAGCATAATTCTAGATGCAATAAAAAATCCCACACAACACCCTAATACAATTAAGGTAATGAACAATTCTCACTCTATCAAACTGATATGGGAATGAATTCAGGGTGATGCACAGATGAAGAGAATGAAGCTTAGGTCTCAGGTGCCTCCTCCCACACAGAACCCTTCCAGGGCCCTGGGGATGTGTTCACATATTCTTACATTTTTATACAGTTTGAACCAATAAATATTTTGAATCACATTTGATTAAGACCACCATTTATATCCACTCTGGCTTCCCCTCTGTTAATTTCCCCTTGTGTCTGTTGACATCAGAGCAGCTGGAGGTATATTTAGGATGTAAAATTGACTTAGAAATAAATCTATTAGGTTGGTGCAAAAGTAATTGCACTTTTTGCCATTTAAAGTAATTGCAAAAACTGTGATTACTTTTGCACCAACCTAATAGTTTGAGTTTGATGGGATATATTTATGTCATTCACAGCCACTTCCATGTAGAGTTAAGTTATTGTTCCCTGTTCCTTTACAGGAGTGGTTTTTGGGAACACGCCTACCATTCATTGTCTGACTCAGTGCCGCCTTGTCACTAAGGCGCAGGGCGGGGGTTGTAGCCCATAGGTACACATCCCACAGCAGCCAGTGCAGGAAGTATGTGGGTACTGGTGGAAAAACAAGGTTTGAAATACATTCAGACTCAGTTTAGATCATCTTCTTATGCAGCTGTAACATCAACTCCAAATGATCTGTCCAAATTGGGAGAAGAAATTCTGATTTAAAAGTTTGATAAAACACCCTCCTCTTACAAAGATGAATTCCTCTCATATACAAAATAAATTTGACTGAGGGTTTTCCAGATTGTATACTTCTAAAACTCTATGCAACAGAACTAAGGATAAGTTGTGGAATGAAAAGAAACCTTTATAATTTATTAAATGGTAACGAACAAATTTTGATCAACCAGGCCAGATGAAAGATTAAATTAGCTTTCTATTCTTGCTACAGAAAATGATACTGAAAACTGTCATTGTGTGTGAGGAGATCAATGAATAGGCAGCCAAAAATGTAGGAAAAGAGTGTTATAGAGGGCAGTCAATTACTAAAAATTATGATTTTTTCCAATTTATAAATTTGTGGCATTTCTGGCTTTCTAAACATTTGTGATTTGTTTCAGTTTTTTCTCTTATTTGAAAATGTCCCTTTCATATCTAATTATATAATTATATGTTGGTGGTTTTATATTCTTTCTCTTAAAGATGGTTCCTTAATTTGTTTAAACTTTAGGAATCAGAAGGCTGGATTGGCCATTGATCATCTATTGTGTATTTTGGTGCTACAAGATGTCATCAAAGTGCCAAACTAGTTCCGTGCACCTAAGAGTTTTAGGATCTCATTAAAATAGTTTTTTGTTTTTTTTTTTTTGTAAACCATGGAAGAGAGTTCTAATGAAGTGAGCACTTTTCCACACTGTGGGTGGGAGTATAACTGGCTGGACTCTTTTGGGTTTGATTCTTCTAATGATTCGTAAAAAAAAAAAGCCAAAAATAGTGCATGACCCTTAACCTACACTCCTGATAATTTATGCTAAGCAAATAGTTCATAAGAAAAACAGCTCCAAACCTCACTACAACTTTACTGTGTAAAATTTGTGAGGCAGCTTAAATATCCAGCCATCAGGGAGTCATTCAGAAAATGATGATGTCTCAGTCTTCAGTTAGTTCATGAACATGAAAAAAATGCTTATAATATGTTGGGTAGCACATTACAAAATGTTTCCGACACGATGACAACAACATGCAAAAAAGAGTCTGCATTTGGACAATGACTAGAAGGGAATATGATAGTTGTTATGTCAAAGTGATAGGACTAAGATTTTGTTTTCTTTTTGCTTTTGTTTTCTTTCTGAGATCGAGCCTCACTCTGTAGCCCAGGCTGGAATACAGTGGCATGATCTCGGCTCACTGCAGCATCTGCCTCCAGGGTTCCAGTGATTCTCCTGCCTCAGCCTCTCAAGTAGCTGAGACTACAGGCACGCCACCATGCCCAGCTAATATTTTTTGTATTTGTAGTAGAGTCAGGGTTTCACCACGCTGGCTCGAACTTTTAACCTCAAGTGATCCAGCTGCCTCAGCCTCCCAAAGTGCTGGTATTACAGGCTAGAGCCACTGTGCCCTACCTCTTTTTGCTTTTTTTTCTTTAGTGTCATGTTGAGTTTATGTTTTTTTGTAAAGGGAAAAAAGAATCCAAATGCTTTGGGTGTTTGCTGTCTGGACTGTCTCTACTTTATTCTTTCCTTTCCCCTGCACTTTCTGATCTCCCTCACAAATGCATGCAGGAACACATACATACACATGCACCCATGTGTCTGGACGGAGGGAGGGAGGGAACAAAAGGAACAAAGGGACTAAAATGGCGCATTTCTGGGTTCTTCATTGTTAACTTTCCCGTGCCCGGGAAAGACACGGGTCGACTGCGCAGGCGCAACCCGACCTCCGAAGGAGAAAAACCGAAACCCGCCTAGCCACGCCTACCGCCCGGCCCCCGACCCGCCTATGTCCCGCCCACTGCCCGCCCACTCCCGGGCCCAGGACATAAAAGCTGCTCCCCGCGGGGGCGCTGTGCGAACTTCCTTGGCCCCTGCTCATGTGCGGTCCTAGGAACCTCGCCGGAGAACGGCCGGAGAACGCGAGAACGCGGGAGCGACTTCCTCGGCCTCCACCGTGGGAGACCGGTGAACCTCGCCCCTCCTTCACATTGGCTTGTAAATAAAGTTTTCTTTTACTTTGCCTACTTGCCTATTCTCTGGCATTTACTCTGGTGGTCGTCTGGAGCAAATCACCATGCACACACACAGGTGCATTCTCACATACTTTCACATACAGGCACATGCTTTCACACATGCTCACACATTCAGACACACTCACATGCACTTTCCAGCAACTTTATTCTCCCTGCACTCTGGGATCTACAGTGTTTGCTCCATAAACAAGTCTGGACGGCCTTAACCCCTTACACGCCACTCTGCAAGGGCTGTTTTCTGAGCTCAGTAGTGTCCTACCAGGCATTGTCCAGGTCTCTCCAGACTGATGAGTCTGTAGGCTGCCCTTGCAGGAGTTGCTTTGACTTCCATCATCACTCTTCCCCGAACCTCTACCTAACTGCCTCACTGCCCCCACAAAGCCTGGATACCCTAGAACTGCTTTTTGTTTCTGTAAGTTTCCAGAGTGTAAGTTTCACTCATCTCTGTAGGTTAACTAGAAAGGTTCACAAAACATGTCTGGTATCATCACAGCATGTTGCTTAAAGTGATGGCTTCATAGCTGGAGTCAAATCAACCCAGAGCCTACCTCACTGCTTGTTTACTACATGACCCAGGAAAATCACTTTCCTTCAGGTTCTTCTTTTTGAAAATGTAAGAGTTGGCCTGGAAGGTTTGTTAACATCCCTTCTAGCTCTGATTCCATGATTTATAACCCATGCATATTTCTTATTAGTTCTGTTTTGTAGTCTGCTGCAGCACTGTGCCATGTGATGGCTGATACCACCTGGGGAAGTTTTCAGAGGCCGTGGGGACACAGCTGCTAGGGCAGAGCGTGGGGAGTGAGTTTCTGCCTCATATGGTCTGGGGCTCCAGGTCAGCTGTTTTTTACGCAAAGGATGGTATTCATTTTGGCTTTTGAGTGCAGAGAAAATCTAAGAGGCTAAAAATTTGTTGTGGATAAAAATCACGTGCTTAATGGAATAACTTAAGAGCTCTTGTGATACAGGGCCAGACTTCCAGGATGGAGGCAGCCAAGACAAGACAAGCAAAAGAGAGTTACGTGCACTTTCTAGCAACTTTATTCTCCCTGCACTCTGGGATCTACAGTGTTTGCTCCATAAACAAGTCTGGACGACCTTAACCCCTTACATGCCACTCTGCAAGGGCTGTTTTCTGAGCTCAGTAGTGTCCTATCAGGCATTGTCCAGGTCTCTCCAGACTGAGGGGCCAGTCTACAGACTGCCCTTGCAGGAGTTGCTCCAATTTCCATCATCACTCTTTCCCTAACCGCTGCCTAACTGCCTCACTGCCCCCCAAAAACCTGTATACCCTAGAACATCTCTTTTTTACTGAAGGCAATGAAGTAGGCTGTAAGCATATATTCTGGGAGACTAAGAGCTCAGCGACGCTTGTGTTTAATGAAATAGTGTGCTTTGTGGATAGGATTGTGGTTACTAAATACAGAATAAAGGAAATGGAAGACCTTTTTTAGAGAATGAGTATTCCTTTATTTTGTAATAGGTGCAGTCTGACAAACTGTTTACCCAAAGTAAGCCTCTGATGTAGAAAAAAGGCAAGTTGAAAGAAGGGAACTTGGGGAGAGCATAGTTGTAATTACCCTAAAAGTGGGCACCCAGATGAGATGAGAGGGTTGAGGGGAAGTCTGGGATAGCCAGCCATTTAATGACACTGGAAACATTTAGTAGACATTTTTCCCTCTGGTTCTTCATCTCTTACCCTGGGACCAAGATTTATTAAGGATAGGGAGGATCATGGTCATGGATTTGTACTGAATCTGTACTGACTCAGGACCAAGAAGGGAGCACCCTGGTTACGGGAAGGGAAGGAATCAATGCTTTTGAGGAAGCCATCTCTCACTCTTCCCCAGACTGAGCCAGATAGTTTATTGATTAATATATTTATTAATCTTTATTGAGTCAAGCTTTATGGTGACAGCTACTGCAAGGATATAGAAACAATGTGTTCTGGCTGGGCGCGGTGGCTCACGCCTGTATTCCCAGCACTTTGGGAGGCCGAGGTGGGCGGTTCACGAGGTCAGGAGATCGAGACCATCCTGGCTAACACAGTGAAACCCCATCTCTACTAAAAATACAAAAAATTAGCCAGGCGTGGTGGTGGGCGCCTGTAGTCCCAGGCACTCAGGAGGCTGAGGCAGGAGAATGGCATGAACCCAGGAGATGGAGTTTGCAGTGAGCCGAGATCACGCCACTGCACACAAGCCTGGGCGACAGCAAGACTCTGTTTCAAAAAAAAAAGAAACAATGTGTTCTTCAAGAAGCTCTTGAGCACTTTGATGAGAGTTCTATGACATGAGGTATAGGCAAGAGAGGTAAAGGCAAGATTAGGCAAAGGCTACTTAGGGGAGCTATGTGCACAGCTGACCCCAGGTGAGAGACACCCTCAAGGAGGTATGGCTCACTAATGCACACATGCTTTCCACTGGGGACAACTGCGTTGCCAAGGACACACAATAACAAGACTCGAAAATAAGACCAGTCACTGGTACAGTTATAATTCAAATTCAAGTTTGTATGTAGCAATTGTAACACAAACCTATGTTCAATGCCAAATTTTTCAGAATGGATATAGAAAATCTATGCCCAGCAAGATTATAGGGTGAAATATAAGTAACTTTCTTATTGCATGACTGTACTTTTCACCAATTGTTCAACAGCTTCACTGGGGAGAAAACATGTAGAAATGGGCTTGCATTGTAATGAAATAAAAAACTTTCAGGCTAATTGAAGGAGGAAGCGTCATTATAAGTAACTAAAATGTTCACAGACTTTGCTCCACGAGATCTGGAAGGATGGAATAAAGAACTCTCAGGAGTATCAGCCTGGCTCATGGCAGAAAACTAAATTGAATGTCCTCTAACTTGAAAATGCAACAGAGATCATTGAAATTTTCCACATCACGAGCTTAGGGGTTGGAGCCCCAGAGTTAAGGGTTCTTCCCACTCAGTCCAGCAAGAAGTGGCTTGGATAGGAGAAATGTAACTGGAACCATCAAGCATAGGACCTGCAAGAAGCTAAGGGTTAGAATCCTGCCCTCTCCCAGACACCATGATTCCATTTATTTGAAGTTAAGAACCAGCAAAACTAATCCATGGTGATAAAAATTAGAACTGCAGTTGCCTAAGGGGTGGACTGGGAAATTGACTAGAAAGGGAAGCAAGGGGGGATTTTCTGGGGGTGACGGAAGTATTCTTTGTCTTGATAGGGGTGGTACATTTTTCAAAATTCATTAAATTATATGCATGATATCTGTGCATTCCACTGTGTGTAAATTTTACCTCATTAACGATATAGAATTAGTAGGGGAAATTATTTAGAAATATTTCTGAATGGCCCATACTTCAAAAGGGAAACAATAAATCCTCCGGCTACAGCCCTAACCTTTAGAGGGTGATGTCACAAGGAACACAAGAGACTGGACACCCAAAGACCTGGGTGCTAGACTTGGCTCTGCTGGCCTTTTATGATGGCTATGTTTTTATGTTTTATGTTTTTATGTTTTCCTCTCTACCTCTGCTTTGTCTATCACTCAAGGAGTTTTACAAAGAGATCGCTAAGTTATGACATTGTGAGACACCTTGTCCCTACTTTCTGAGACAGAGGTTGGGCACAATGACCTAAAGGTGAGACTCAATTTGGTGATTCTTGTGATCTGAATCTCTTCCATATGTCTAGTGTCAGCCCAGCTCAGGGAGCAGAGAACATGGGCAATCTGATACCTCCAGGAAGTCCAATGCTCTGTTGTTGCTAAAATTAGAACCAGGCTGCAGCTTAGATCAAGGCCATTCCTTTCCCAGCCCCACGGTGAGCTAACTCTTCTCCCTCCACCCTGCACCGTACAAATGTGCCGGTAATTATAGCAACATGAGCACCAGATGATTCATCCGGGAGTCTGGAGAAAAAAAAGCAGAAACCAAGTTGAAGCTTTGCAGAGATCCTGACCCTTTTAGATAAGGAGATGAGAGTAGGCAAAAGGAGAAAACAAATGATACAGGAGGGAAGGAAGAAGGAAAGAAGAAGGCAGAAGCAATTGAAGAGAATTAACTTCTTAGCCTGGACAGGAACATGAGCGGAAGACCTAGTTAGTTCCTACTTACCCTTTGCGGCTGTGCTGGCAGCGTACCAAATGACTTCCCCAAGGACAGTGGTCCATTCTTTTTAAAAAAATAACTTCAAAAAACGAAATCATGATCTTTCCTGGTACAGCATTTCAGTAGCTTGCTTATATCTGTGTGCCAGTAGGAATGGAGCTGGAGTTAGGCTTGATCCCAGCTTTGATACAGATTAACCATGATCTGGAGCAATTTACCTAATTGTTTGCACCTCATTTTCTTTATCATAAAACAGAGAGATTTACCTCAAAGCACATTGTGCAGCTAAAATGAGGTCAAATATATGAGAGTGCCTGGAAAGTACACACAGGTTGGCTCAACCTAGGTTTAGCTGAAAACATACATAAAAAAGATTTTCTAATCTAGCTGGTCTTTGTTTCTGCCTCCAGGGATCTTACCTTGCCATACGTATCCATTTCTGAGGTTGTTTCATAGTAGTTTCTTTATCCTATATTTCTCCAATCATCCACTAGGTTTGCATGCCAATGGCAAGACTAAAGGTGCCTTTGCCTTCTGGTTGACAATGGAGTGGCAGGTAGCTTTTTAGGAGCTACCCTATCTTGAGCCTGTGTTATCCAAGTTCTCTGTGCCATTTCTTCTACTGTATGAGGGGATAGATCTATCCTGCAAGGCTACTGTAGAGATTAAAAGCAATATCAAATGAGAAGTGCCTAATATAGTGGTAGACACATACTAGATGCTTAAGATGAGAAATGTTTAATAGGATGAATTATTAGGAATTTTTAAACATTAGTTATTTACGCCTGCAATCCCAGCACTTTGGGAGGCTGAGGTGGGCAGATCACCTGAGGTCAGGAGTTCAAGACCAGCCTGGCCAACATGGTGAAACCCCACCACCCCAACAAAAATTAGTTGGGTGTGGTGGTGGGTGCCTGTAATCCCAGCTACTTGGGAGGCTGAGGCAGGAGAATTGCTTGAACCTGGGTGACAGAGGTTGCAGTGAGCCGAGATAGCACCATTGCACTCCAGCCTGGGCAACAGAGTGAGACTCCATCACAAACAACAGCAACAACAGCAGCAAACATTAGTTATTTAGTTAGTAAATTTGCTGCCTTGGACTTTTAAGCAGAATAAAAAAACTATTTTTCTCTCCCCTGCAAGGTCCTCTGATGATCATGTCTTGTGTTCATGAAGACTGAACTTCCTTTCCCCAGGGAGAGTGATGCTCCCCTTGGCCCACCCCATCCCCTTAGCTCTTATCTTTTCCTGGCACTTTTACCTGACGTCCATATTCCAGCACCTGTGTCTTTCTTTCTTTTTTCTTTTTTGCTTGGAAATTGGGGACTTTCCTAGCCACCTGAGTCCACTCTGTCCCCACATGGTTGGAAGTGTTGGGGAATTTGTACTCTTCCCCAGCAATCTTCAACCAAGGACTGATGGGAGCTGGTGGATAAATACCCCAAATCCCTCCCTCCTCAGGTGGGATACAGTTGAGGTTTGTGTTCTGTGTTATCTCCTAGAGTTCCCCAGAGAGATGAAGACCCAGTTGCCCACAGTGGAAATTTACTTGATCAGGTACTCTTTGTAGGCTTCTTCTCGGTCTCACTTCCCTCTGCCCCTACCAGGGTCCTGGGTTCACTTCCCATTCACCTACTTACACTCATTCCTTTTCTCAGAGTCGGCTCCTTGGAGAATTCAACTAAGAAGGCTCCAGGGAAGGCTTTGCTTTTGAAAGTTAAAGTCTCTGAAGGGCAAGCTTCTTCTACTGTAGGAGGGGATAGATCTGCCCTGCAGGATAGATTAGCCAAGGGCTAGGGGTTGGAGGTTAATGTGGACTTGGATCCCAGGTAAGGAAGCAGCTTCAGATTGACTGGGAAGGAGACCAGAGCACAAGATCACATGCCTCCAAGGGTCAGAACCTCCCAGGGGATGTATGTGTGGATGTCAGTGGGAGACTTGAGGCCTACAGCAAGGTGCCAGGTGGCCAGGTTGGGAGGAAAGGCAGCAATTGATGGAAGCATGTCACCACTGCAGAGGCCTCACTCAACTGGATGAGTATTTGGGTAAGCAAGAGGGCTTCATCCAGAACCTCACTGTTAGACAGTTGGGGAAGGACTAGTATGCAATAGTGGCTTTGGGGAAACACAAGAAAAAAACAACAGAAAGATGCCCCACACAAAGAAACATTGTTTTGGACACCTACCAGTTGCCTAGACTTCTCTATGTTTGGTCATAGGGAAGAATAGTTGATTTTGAACTTCATGCCAATCCTGGCATATGGAGAAATTAAAACACACCTAATTTCTTTTGGGAAAATATGTGCCTCAGTTTTTTTTCACACACACACACACACACACACACACACGAGACAGGTTTTTTTTTTTTTTTTTTTTTTTTTTGAGACAGGTTCTTGCTCTGTCACCCAGGCTGAAGTGCAGTGGGGTAATCAAACTTTACTGCTGCAGCCTCGACCTCCAGGGCTCAAGCGATCCTCCTACCTCAGACCCTGAATAGCTGGGATGACAGGCATGTTCTACTACACCTGGCTATTTTGTTTTATTTTGTAGAGACAGGGTACCACTGTGTTGCTAAAGCTGGTTTCAAACTCCTGGGCTCAAGTGATCCTCCTGCCTCGGCCTCCCAAAGTGCAGGGACTAAGACATGAGCCACTGTGCCCGGCCTATGCCTCAATTTTGTACTTGACTCCCAAGCTCTTCACACTCATAACACGCTTCTTATCACTGCTGTTGTTAATAGTAGGAATAATCATAATGATAATGATAAGAACAATGGATTGAGATTTCACACTCCTGGTGGGGCAGGACTGAGCTGCATCTTTAAGTGACCCTCCCTGTACAGTGGTTCTGATGCCCTCACTTCCGGTGGGCTCCATTTGCAGTGGATTTTCAATCTTATTCATTGGATATGTTGAGCAAAATTCAGAGACAGTGCTTCACAGAACTGCCCTGGCAGGGCTACGAAATGGCCACACAGGGCTACCCAGAATGAAGCCACAGCTTCTAAGCGGGGAAGGGAATACAGAATTAGTCTTCCTTCTGGGCATCCTGGCCACCCCCTCCTCTGACCTTGTGATGCTCTCTCTCTCTCTCTCTCTAACCTCTCCCTTCCCCTAGCACTGACTGATAAGGACAACAGAAGTCTGTTTTTGCCAACCTCGTGAGGTCTGTGGTAGCCTAAAGTGACTGTGGGGTCTTGACCCTCAGGTCTTATTAGAGTCAGATATACTGAGAGACCAGCTTCCCAACCAGAAATAACTTCAGAGAAACGGGGCCAGGCTTCCGGAGTCACAGGACTAAGAGAGACTGAGCCAGCTATTTCAGGAGGTCTTCATAGCAACAGGCACAAAAACGGAAGACTGAAAAGACAGAGAGAGTGTTCTTTCTAGACATAAAACTCTCAAGCTGAAAACCCTGGGGCTATCTCAGCATCGACTCTTGGTGAGGCGCTGCTGTTTCTCAGGTGTGTGGGGGTCCAGAAGGCAAGTGCTCCCCCTTTTATGCAGAGACAAGCAGCCGTCTTAGAACTGACGATCAGGCTGCGTGCGTGGCTCACACCTGTAATTCCAGCACTTTGGGAGGCAGGTGGATCACTTGAAGTCAGGAGTTTGAGACCAGCCTGGCCAACATGGTGAAAACCCGTCTCTATTAAAAATATGAAAGTTAGCTGGGCGGGGTGGTGCAAGCCTGTAATCCCAGCTACTCGGGAGGCTGAGGCAGGAGAATTGCTTGAACCCAGGAGGCAGAGGTTGCAGTGAGCTGAGATCACGCCACTGAACTCCAGCCTTCCAGCCTGGACAGAAGCTCCGTAACAGAGTGAGACTCCAAACAAAACAAAACAAAACAAAACAAAACAAAAAAAACTGATGGTCACAGGAATTATATCTGTAGTAGCCACAGATACGAGCCCTTGGGCGTAAGTTTCTCTCTGTCAGTCTCAGTTCTTCCCATCATACAGTAAGGAGGTCAGTTGAGATGGTCAGCTCCCACCTCTCCTTTCTGCCTCTGAAACTCACAGATGGATACCCCAAGGTGCCCACATTCTGATTCAGCCGCACCTGCGGCAGGTTCTTTTCTGTAATCTTGGTAGTCTTAGAATTCAGTTGTCCCGGGGGTCTGGTGTTACCATTATGAACTATCATTCCCTAGGACTCTTTCATTGCCTGCCAAGACACCTGTCAGGCTCTCCTTTGAGGCTAACCAGGCCTGGATATCCGTCCTGATGAACGGGGGGCCCACTGATGTCATCCTTGTGGAGGGGCAGACACTGGCTGTTGTAGACACAGAGCTCTGCCTGCCTCAGTCCACACTTGTCCCAGCTGCCTGCTTGCTCCCTAAGTCTTCCTGCCTTGAGGTGTTGCAAGCTAGCCACCAGGATCCTTAAGGGAAATCTAGACATGGCTTTTATTTTTTAATTTTTTTTTGAGGTGGGGTTTCCCTGTGTTGCTCAGGTTGATCTCAAACTCCTGGCCTCATGCAATCCTCCTACCTCAGCCTCCTGAGTAGCTGGAACTGAAGGCAAGTGCCACCATGCGTGGCTAATTTCCTTTTCTTTTCTAGAGATGGGGTCTTGCTATGTTGCCCAGGCTGGCCTTGAATTCCTGGGCTCAAGAAATCCTCCTGCCTTGGCCTCCCAAAGTGCTGGGATTATAGGAGTGAGCCATCGCACCTGGCCTAGAGGTGGTCTTTGAGATCGGATATTAAGCAGACTTACACCAACTTTTCTTTCTTTTAGGTTCTCAAAGCATCTCTTACAAATGTAGAGAAAGCCCTGGCTATGGGCCACATCTCATTTCCTTGCAGAAACCCCTTCTCTCTGAAATGCAGTGGAATGTAAGAATTCCCATCTGAAAACCTTTGTGTCCTTTTTCAACGCTGCCGTTGGAGATGCTGCTCATTGTGTGACCTCATGTCTGTTATATAAAGATCCACTTGATAAATTTCTCCTTGAACACGGTGCCAGGAAAATTTTCTTTTTCCAATCTGATTCCAAAGTTATTGTACAATGATAAGTATATGAGCCAGTGTGTTTCCCTTTTATCCAGGAAACTCAGTGATAAATCCAGGGTTTAACTGTAGTAAACAACATCCCAGGTGCCTTAAAACATATTGTTCTGTTTTTACTGTAGCTCGTTGGTCCTTGAGTTGTGTTCTGTTTTTAATGTTTCCTTAGACTCCTTTGGGAAATAGTAAGGTGTAAATTTTCTCCAAATAAATCCATGGATACAAGCACATATGCATGAGATAGATGGCCTCTTCCTGTCCCTTTCTTACCATCACCACTGCTATGTCCCCAGCCTAGGCTAAATGCCAGGCATTGGGAGTGCAGTGATGAAAGGCGCTGTCTGTGAGTGACTCATGGTTTGTCTATTGCAGGGATAAGCTGGCGCACAAAGAACGCGAATGTAAGCGGAATAGGGTCAGTGCTGACATCAAGGAACAAAGAAAAGGCCAGAGGGGTTCAGAAGAAGAGCAACTGATTCTGGAAAGAAACATTAGAATGTGGAAGCCTTCCTGGATGGAAGGGAATTTCAACTGGACTGGGAACGATGGAAAGGATTTTGAAGGCAGAGATAGAGGAGGAACATCTCTGACTGAGAAAACAGTTTGAACAGACTTGTACAGGAAAAAAAATGAATCGTCTTCCACATTTGGCAAAAACACTAGGAATTGAGTTGGTTGGCAGGTAAGATACATGAAGGAGTCAGTGGGAGCTGAGGATAAGATTATTTCACATGATATGTACTTTGCCATTTATAAACAGAATTTGGGTTCAAGCCTGTAGTCCCAGCTACCCAGAGGCTGAGGGAAGAGGATTGCTTGAGCCTAGAAGTTCGAGACCAACCCGGGCAACAGAGCCAGACCCCGTTTCTTAAAAAAAAAAAGATCTTGGGTTCAATATGTCCTTTTGTTCAACAACCCTGTGAAGTAGGCAGAGGAAATAGGATTATTTCCTGTAATGGATCAGGTAACCTGGTTACAGGGCAGTTAATTCATTCTAAGTGACACAGGCTGTAAGTGAGAAAACCAGCACCAAATTTCATACTAATTTTACTACATTAAGTTTCATCGCTGGAAATAAAGAAGAAGTTTGCAGGGCCAAGCTAGTTGAAGCTTACCTTGGACAAAGAATCAAAGTTTTTTTTTTCTTTCTTTCTTTTTCTTAAGAGGTGGGTGGGGGTGTTGACAAGGAGGAAAGGGAGGAACCCACCAACATAATTTCAGCAACAGTTCTCTTAACAACGCCTGCAGATGGATGAATTTCCGCACAGTCTGGTTCTCTGTTCCTTTTCTGTTCCTGAAGAGAAACAATGAGGGAGTGAGGGATACACAGTGATGTTTATCTTTCCAGCTCTGAACTTTCAAATTCTGGAATCCCCCAGGGTTGGGGAAGGGTGGGTGTAGTCACTTCCCACCGTTGCAGAGGGATGGGAGATGTAGCAACTCGTGTTGGGGCATGGGGCGGGGTGTGTGATTTCCTCCCAAATCGGAAATTTATCTCCCGAATGGGAGGCTGCAGAGAGTCATCAAGGACTTATCTCTAGGAGCAGACACCAGAGAGGAGCCCTGCCCAATCCTTTACCCCAAAGGCGGTGTGTTTAGCTCGAGGAGGGAGAAGAGGGTTGCTAGCTAAGAGTCAGCACCAAGGGCGCCTGCTCTCATGCATGTGTCAATGAAGAATTCCTGCCAGACTTCCAGTACTGTCCCCGACCCTGGGCAGAATCCCAGCTGCCCCTCCCAGAACGCTCCATGCCACTGGAACTCAGGAGCACAGGGCAGTTCTGTAATTGAAAGCAAAGGGGAATTTTGGTCCTTTCCTTGGATTGAGTCCAAAATTCAGGGATGAACAGCTCAGCTCCTAGAAATTATGCTCTGGAATTTCCAAAAGCTCAACAAATAGCCCCAACATGCAGGGTTGTTTGTTGAGATGAAGCATCCTTTAACTACCCTTAGAACATTACAACAGGAAGGAAGTCCCATCCCTTTTTTATAGATGAGGAAACTGCAGGTTAGAGAGGCTAAATATATATTAAATCAAGCATATTAATTATAGTATTTAAATTTTCTAAGTCCTTATTTTATTTTAAATCTGATTTATTAGACCTAAAGGTAGGTAAATATTCCTCTCCTACTGTCTACCTCCTCATGTATATTTCCAAAGTTTTTTTTTTTAAACCTGTATTTATACAAGTAATTAGCTTCCATTCATTTGTTTCATCATCTATAAAATGGGAATGATCTTTGCCTCACAGATGCATGAGTATTAAACTACATAAGATAATACATGTAAGGCATTTAAAGCAGTTTGCAAACACTCAATAAGTGTTATCACAAGAGAAGAAAATTTCCACTTAAAACTTCTTCCACTTTCTCTGCCTGTCTGCATCGCAGGTTTTTGGTATAGTCTGGGACTTTTGACAAAGTTTAATGCTCGTTACCTTACTGATGTATTTTTTTTCTCCCAAGAATTATTTAACATCTGTATTATTTTGACACTGTATTCATAATACTTATTTCATCTTAGTTCTAAGTTTAAATTATTTCAGTGCTGATCATCTGTCCTATTGTAATACAGTCTTCTATTACAGAGTTATTTTGATGTATAGATCAACTGCATAGTTTTTTTTTTTTTTTTTTTTAGATGGAGTCTCTCTCCGTCACCCAGGCTGGAGTGCAGTGCTGCGATCTTGGCCGACTGCAAGCTCCGCCTCCCAGGTTCACGCCATTCTCCTGCCTCAGCCTCCTGAGGAGTAGCTGGGACTACAGGCACCTACCACCATGCCCGGCTGATTTTTTGTATTTTTAGTAGAGACGGGGTTTCACCGTGTTAGCCAGGATGGTCTCGATCTCCTGACCTCGTGATCCACCCGCCTTGGCCTCCCAGAGTGCTGGGATTACAGGCGTGAGCCACTGCGCCCGGCCAACTGCATAATATTTTTAAGGAAAAGTACAGCAGAGGCATATTGAGACCTTATGGATACCTTAAAGTGTCTTTCTGTTGCTTTAAATAATGAAAAATAGATGACTTCTTGGGTTTTGAAATCTTGCTTTCCAAACTTTCCCCCTCAGAATTTTATGAGACTGCTGGAGTACTCTGAGGCTAGCTCCATTTTTCTTCTGTTGCCTACAATGTTCTACATGCCTAGATAATTATAGGCATCTTCCTTTATCCTTGAAATTAAAAAAATATTATCTACTTTTATCTCTTTAAGGATTCTCATTCTTAACAAAAGAGATTTAAGTTGGCCAGGTATTTCCTCTCTCTCTCTCTCTCTCTCTCTTTTTTTTTTTTTAGAGACGGGGTCTTGCCATATGGGCCAGGCTTTTTCTTGAACTCCTGGGTTCAGGCAATCCTCCTGCCTTGGCCTCCCAAAGTGCTAGGATTACAGGAGTGAGCCAACATGCCTGGCCCCAAAATATGTCTTTATGTCATCCTTGGGTCCTCACTGGATTTGTCCTCCTGAATGCTAGTAGCTCCTCTCATTTTCCTCCAGGTAGAGGGCTGGCTGGTTAAGTCTGTGTTACTAGTTCAGTAACTTGGCCACCAACTTGGCTGGCTTGAGGAAGGAGTCTAGAAAATCCCTAGATGTATATGCTTGGTTTTGTTTTTTGATAATGCTGCTTTACTGGGGCAAACATTCCACATCTCATTTCTGATCAATCCAGCCTTCCTTCTGTGAATGGGTCCTGGCAAGGCTGGCAATGGAAATATTTAACAACCCGCCCTGACTAATCAGGAATAGGCAGAGGTAGTGTTGAGGCAGAGGCCTAGAAGCCCCTCTTGTGCCAAATATTTACCCTTTGTTAAATAAAGATGGTGATGGTGGCTAGGTATGTGGCCTGTCATCTCAGCACTTTGGGACGCTGACTTGGTTGGATCACCTGAGGTCAGGAGTTCGAGACCAGCTTGGCCAACATGGTGAAACCCTATCTCTACTAAAAGTACAAAAATTAGCCAGGTGTGGTGGTGGGCGCCTGTAATCCCTGCTACTTGGGAAGCTGAGGCAGGATAATCACTTGAACCCGGGAGGCGGAGGTTGCAGTGAGCTGAGATCGCACCACTGCACTCCAGCCTGGGTGACAGAGCGAGACTCTGTCTCAAAAAACAAGATAGTGGTGGTGGGGTGATTCGTGAGCGATCTGAGAGGGAGGGGCTGGGAATGTTATTATAGCAGGGAGCATGCAGGAGGCTCTGGGCAATAGCTCTTTGCCAACCAGCATGGAAGTATATCAATGCATCAACACTCAAAGAGCCAGCCAGTGCATCTGGTGATGTCAGACTGAGGTCCAGCCCACAGTCAGGGACAATTCCCGTGGAGCTGGCCCCTATGTGCTCTGTCAGTGTGTCTATTTGCTGTTGTCTTCTGTCAGGGATGCTTTGCAATGCTGTTTGATTAGCAATGACATCTCTCCCAACTCAGAATCAGGATGGTTGTCTGACATTCTCCCGGAATCTAATCATGTACCTCGCCAACTGACCTTACTACCTCACTGCAGACAACACCACCACCCTCTTCCAAAACAAAAGGTGTAGCTCCAAGGGTACACTTGGAGACGGCAAGTACCATCTGTAATATTGAACTGAGATTGGCATTTAGTTGTTATTGAATTTCATCATTCCCTGGAATTGAGCCAAAGTGTGGCTCTATCATGTGGCAGCCAAACTGTTAGGAGAATAGTGCCAAGTAGTGCAAATTTGTTCAGCACAAATAGCAATTGTGCTCAGAATATTCTTACACAAGGAGAGGATCAGGAAAAGAGTGGCTCTGATCTACGTCCCTGAGCTGCTAGGTGAGGGCTGGGTCCGAGAAAATATCAGGACCAGGCCATGTTCACGTTTTCTAGGCCAGTTCCAGCACAAGACCTTTTGCAGAAAATTCAAGGGGAGGTGATGTATGCAGAGTGTTATGTAAATCCAGTCATAGAAGTGGGTCACAGGGCCTGATGCTGTGGCACATACCTATAATCCCAGCACTTTGGGAGGCCAAGGCAGGAAGATTACTTGAGCCCAGGAGTTCAAGACCAGACTGAGCAACATAGCAAGACTTCTGTCTCCAGAAAAAAAAAAAAAAAAAAAAATTAGTTGACATGGTGGTGCATATCATTTCAGCTACTTCAGAGGCTGAGGTAGAAGGGTTACTTGAGTCCAGGAGCTGGAGGCTACAGTGAGCTGTGATTGCATTGCTGCCCTCCAGCCTGGGCAACAGAGTGAGATCCTGTCTCAAAACAAACAAATAAATAAAAAGTGAGCCACAGATATTTTATAGATATTTGTATTTCTACTGCAGGGGGCAGGCTGGTATCCGTGGCAGGCAAACCCAAAGAGACACCAGCTTAGCTTGCAGATACCTCAAGCCCCAGAACTCATGTGCCAGGACAGATGATGGGACAAGAAATGTAGTTGTTGTTGGATCATTACATTGGGTATTAATTTGGAAGGGAAGAGTTTGATCTATGGGGTTGAATCAATGAGGAAGTTTATAGACATAGAACATCCAAAAGATTGAGAATAAAGGAGGGTTATGGAGAATCTGCCAAAGAAGCCTTTAAAATGTACCTGGGTTGAAAGACCAAGTATCTTAGCCTCACTGAAGGCATCCCTGTAGGCTTCTATACATGAGTATAAAATTTTACATAAATGGCACCTACTGTATATGATATTCTCTAGTTTGCTATTTGTATGGCATGTTTGTATTCTAGGGCTGCTGTAAGAAATTGCCACAAACTTGGTGGGTTAAAACAACTGAAATTTATTCTCCTATGGTTCTGGAGGCCAGAAACCTGTTATCAAGATTTTGGCAGGGTTGGTTCCTTCTGGTGACTCTGAGGGAGAAGCCGTTCCATGTCTCTTCTGGCAGCTTCTGGTGATCCTTGATGCTCCCTGTCTTGTAGCTGTGTCACCTCAATTTTTTGTCTTCCTTTTCTCCTCCCTCCCTCCCTCCCTTCCTTCCTTTTTTCCTCCGTCCCTCCCCCTCCCTTCCTTCCCCTCCCCCGTCCCTCTGTCCCTCTGTCCCTCTGTCCCTTCCTTCCTTCCTTCCTTCCTTCCTTCCTTCTTTCCTCCCTCCCTTCCTCCCTCTCCCTCTCCCCCTCTGTCTCTTCATTCCTCCCTTCCTTCCTTCCTTTTTTCCTCCCTCCCTCCCCCTCT
>NW_016808547.1:1301709-1310298 GCF_001698545.2 Rhinopithecus bieti | reverse complement strand
GCTCCTCTACCTTGAAGCTATGCAATGCAATCTGCATGGTCCCTCTCAGGCTTCCCTTCCCAGTGCCTCTGATGGCCACAGCCCTCCTTGGTGATTTGGTGTCTCGGGTGAATCTCCTTCAGTGGCTCTCCTCACCCTGGGGCCACCATGAGAGACCCCTGGGGTACCCTCTCCCTCCGTGGCTGAGGCTTCTCTTTTCTCCAGCTCAGATTTCCTCACAGGTTTCAGAGGAGCACCTCTGCCTCTCACAAGCCCACACGGTTTCCTTTGCATCCTGCTCTTCAAGCATCATGTTTTCTTCTTCCCTTTCCTTCCCTTCCCTTCCCTTCCTTTCCCTTCCTTTCCCTTCCTTTCCCTTCCCTTCTCTTTCTTTTTCTGAGACAGAGACTCACTGTGTCACTCAGGCTGGAGTGCAGTGGCCCAATCACAGCTCACTGCAGCCTCAACCTCCCAGGCTCAAGCAATTCTCCCACCTCAGCTTCTGAGCCAAGCAATCAGTGGCCACTGGAGAAGTTGGTTGGGAGAAGTGGAGGGATAGCAACTTATCTGAGACAAATATAGGAAGGTTTCCTGCCTGCCTCCAAGATTCTGACCATAGTCTAAGTATGAGAAGGAGAAGGAATCCTATCAATCAAGCCGTACTTCTGGGGAAACTGAGACCTGCCTATTACAGCAGCTCATGCTAATGTATTAACACTTCAGGGCTGCTGTGAGATCCAAGTGGACAGACATTTGAAGGCTGAAGTGGGCAGAAGATTATTAAGTCCATGTGATGTGCAAACACAGGTTTTGGTGGGTGGGTAGCTGTGTATTTCCAGTGAATAAAATTTATGATAATAAGAGTGTTTGTACTGTACTACAGATGGTCCCAGGAGAGTGGAAAAGAAACTGAACAATTCACTGATGTGGCAGGTGCTTTCAAATATCCCCTTGTCTATCAGGCATTGTCGTTGGGGCTAAGGCTATATCGATGAAACAGAAAGTCCCCTGTCTTTATGGGGTTTACACTAGTCCAAGTTGCTCATTGCTTAGAAAAATTGCTCCTAATAGGGATTTGCAGAGAAAATGCGAAGTGTCATGAGAGCCAGGGAGTAGCAGACAGCTTAATCTAGGCTGGGGGTGTTGCTGAGGGAGATGGCTTCTAAGATAGTCTTGATGGATGAGTAGAAATCACACGGAGAAGAAGGGTCTTGAGAAAGTAAATTCAAATAGGATTAACAGCAATGGCAAGAAAGACATAGTGTGGGGGAGTCTCAAGGATTTTGATATTTTTAGAACACAATGTGAAACAGGATTATTTGCAGGAGAGAAACCTGAGACTATTGCAAGTAGACAATGATTTAATAGGCTTTCGACATCAGACTGATGGGATTTCACCGTGTTAACCAGGATGATCTCGATCTCCTGACTTCGTGGTCCGCCCGCCTCAGCCTCCCAAAGTACTGGGATTACAGGCCTGAGCCACCGTGCCTGGCTGGCTTTTAACCTCAGTGTTTATTGCAGTGAGAGAAGATGTATTGTTAGTTCCAGGAGCAAAAGTTTACAACTCCTTTTGGAATCAGAGACCCACTTGTAAACTGGAGTCTTCTGAACTGAGCCTGGAGGGTGATCTGCATCATTTTTCTAGTTACAAATCAGAAGCTGTACCCATGAGTTGCCACACGAGGGCACAATTGCCCAATTATGGAATTAAGCACGCTCTTTCAAAGGTCAGGAAAGCCCTTGTCCTAAACATTTCTTCTGGATGAGACGTTACTTTTGAGCATGAGAAACAGCCCAGTGTGGCTGTGCGGTGGCTCAAGCCTGTAATCCCAGGACTTTGGGAGGCTGAGGTGGTTGGATCGCTTGAGCCCAGGAGTTCAAGACCAGCTTGAGCTACATAGCAAGACGCCGTTTCTACAAAATATTTAAAAATTAGCTGGGTGTGATGGTGTGCACCTATAGTACTAGCTTCTCAGGAGGCTGAGGTGAGAGGATTGCTTGAGCCAAAGAGTGCAAGGCTACAGTGAGCTATGATCACACTATGACACTCCAGCCTAAATAAAGCAAGACCCTGTTTCAAACAAAACAAAACAAAAAATGAGCCCAATGCGACTATCTAAAAGCAGCAAACATCTGCTGTATGAGGTGCCTGGAGGAATTTGAGCAGAAAACTGGTTCCCATTCTTGGTCGGCTGTCAGTCTTTTCATAATAATAAGCAGTTGTATTTACTGAGTACTCACTGTGTCCTAGGTACTGTGCCAACGTATCACACACGTTATCTTACATACATACCCACACTCATCATATGACATAGGTGATGTTATTTCTCCATTTTACAGATGAGGCAACTAAATCATAGATTGTGATTCCACCAAAGGTTTACGCAGCAGGTAAGTGCTTAGTTCTGCCATTTGGATTGAGAATATCTGACTTCAAAGCCTGTGATGTAAATTACAGAGGCTGGGTGCAGTGGCTGACGCCTGTAATCCCAGCACTTTGGGAGGCTGAGGCGGGTGGATCACCTGAGGTCAGGAGTTTGAGACCAGCCTGGCCAACATGGAGAAACCCCATCTGTCCTAAAAATACAAAATTAGCCGGGGGTGGTGGCATGTGCCTGTAATCCCAGCTATTCAGGAGGCTGAGGCAGGAGAATTGCTTGAACTTGGGAGGCAGAGGTTGTGGTGAACCAAGATCGTGCCATTGCACTCCAGCCTGGGCAACAAGAGCGAAACTCCATCTCAAAAATAAAATAAAGTAAAATAAAAAATAAATTACAGAGCTAGTCATATAATATGGAATTATTTTCTAACCTCTTGTAATGGAAGTACCCAAATAAAACTGATGTGTATAAACATGGTCTAAGACCTGTGAATGCTATGAACACATGAGGAAGGCTATATTTTCATTTCATTTCATTTTTCATTCTTCTTTCTCCCTTCCTCCTCTCTTACCACTGTGTGTGTGTGTGTGTGTGTGTGTGGTGGGTTTTAGTTCTGACTCTCGTGTTAACTTGAGTATTTCCCATACTATCTCTGCACTTCCGTTTCCTCGGCTGTGAAACTGAGACACACCCTATCTTTTCCCATCAGCTTAAGGGAACTGGAGAAGCTGACGGTTTGGGGAAATGAGTCTGGCTTGATACCCTTCTGTGCACATTCATCCAGTATATTTAAGTTCCTGGAAATGGTCTCTTTCTTAACTTTTCCCTATTGTACTGTAAGTGAATAATTGCATTGCTTTCAAAACTTTTATAATTACTGACTTTTAAATTGCAGAAAAATAGGAGAAATGGACCCAAACAGATTCATCCTTGTTGCATTCTGAATCTTATATTCAATATGTGAGATGCTTTTATTTATATTTTTCTGAAGCCATAAGGGCCAGCATTTTTTTTTCCCCCAACCAGCATGAGGAGATGAATGGGTCAATGGGAATCAGATGAGTGTTCCCATAGTTGTGGCCAGATAAGGGCTGGGAAGTAGAAAAGGCCCTGGATGAAAAGTCAAGTGACATTGATTCTAGCCCCTGCTCTTCCTCCTGAGGGGCTTGTGGTCCTCAAGAGTTTGAACCCACTCTGTGGGCTTTTATTTTCTCAGCTATAAAATTAGAAGGGCCAAACTAGATTGGTGGTTTTCAATCTATGCTCTACAGATTCTTAGGGCCCTTTGGTGGGGCAAGGTGGAAGTTTTGGCCCCAACTCACCATTTGAGTCTATCATAAGACCACCTTTTTCAAAACTGTGAGGCAACTTCAAAAGTTCTTGGGAAAATGTAATTAAAAGGTAAAAATAAAAAATACAAGCTTTATTTCTCAGCATAACCTCCATCAAATTCAAGACACTTTTGTAAGCAATGATACCAGCCATTTAGTCCATCTGTAAAGAATTGAGATTCCTGGGAATTTAACCATGTCAATGCTGTCTTTTCACGTTATTAACTGAAGAAAAAAGGGTGTCTTTTAAAAGTTTTTCAAGATTTGGAAACAAAAAGAAGTCAGAAGGAGCCAAATCAGGATTGTAAGGTGGATGCCTAATGATTTCCCATTGAAACTCTCACAAAATTCCCATGTCTGATAAGAAGAGTGAGCAGGAGCATTGTCATGGTGGAGAAGGGCTCTCCAGTGAAGCTCTCCTGGGTGTTTGTCTGTTCATGCTCTGGCTAACTTTCTCAAAACACTCTTATAATGAACAGATGCTATCATCCTTTGGTCCTCCAGAAAGTCAACAAGCAAAATGCCTTGACCATCCCAAAAATCTCTTGCCATGACCTTTGCTCTTGACTGGTCCACTTCTGCATTGACTGAGCCACTTCCACCTCTTGGTAGCCATTGCTTTGATTGTGCGTTGTCTTCAGGATCACACTGGCAAAGCCATATTTCATCTTCTGTTGCAATTCTTCAAAGAAATGCTTCAGGATCTTAATCCCCCTTGTTTAAAATTTCCATTGAAAGCTGTGCTTTAGTCTGCAGCTGAGCTGGGCACAATGGTTTTGGCACCCATCAAGTAGAAAGTTTGTTCAACTTTGATTTTTTCAGTCAGAATTGTATGCACTCCAGCCCGGGCAACATAGTAAGACCCTGTCTCTACAAAAAATTTAAAAATTAGCTGGGTGTAGTGGTGTATGCCTGTAGTTCCAGCTATTCAGGAGGCTGAGGCAGGAGGATCACTGGAGTCCAGGAGTTTGAGGCTGTGATGACCTATGATTTGCACCATGGCACCCCAACCTAGGTGACAGGGTGAGACTTTATCTCCAAAAAAAAACAAATTGTGTAAGTTACCAACTGAGATGTCTATGATGTTGGTTATTGTTTCTACTGTTAATGTCAATTCTCTTTAACCAGGGCACAAAGAAGATAATATTTTTCCTTCCAAATTGATGTGGATGGTCTACCACTGCAGGCTCCATCTTCAACATTGCCTCATCCCTTAGTAAAATGAATTATCCATTTTTAAACGCTGATTTCTTTGGGGCTTTATTACCATAAACTTTTCATAAAGCATCAGTGATTTCACCATTTTTCCACCCAAATTTCTCCATAAATTTGATGTTTGCTCTTGGTTCAATTTTAGCAGAATCCATGTAGCTCTGATACAGGATATTTGCAAACTGATGTCTTATCCTTCTTAATGCCTCAAACTAGATCCTGTTCATACATGCAATAAAAGTTAGTGTGAGTTTGTGTTGGTGCAAAATTTTTTTAAATCCATGTATAGTTTTTTCGTAAGATGTGTCTTCCATGAACTTTTTGATGACCTCTTATATTTGTTTTATGTAATTGAATTCTGTCTTGCTTTTGTTTAAAAGAAGCCTCCCCTGCTTAAAAAGGGGGAAAAGTTTAAAAAAAATTCTGGTGATTTTGAAGGACAGCATCCTCCTATAACGTAAATATCAGTTTAAGGTCTCTATGTTTTTTGAGATCTAGAATAAATGACTTGAAGTTTCCCGCTCCCTCCACCCCCTTTATGCCACTTGGAAGTCTGAAACCCTCCCCAGGATATCTGTGAATTTCCAGGAGGTTGCTGTTCTCCTGGTCACCCTTGCCTCTGGGTGCTTCTGTAGAATGCATTACCACAGATGGGAAACTTAGTTTCTTTTCACTCTCTTAGGCAGAGACCAAGAGTGACTAAACACTACTCTGGGTCCACACCGGCATTCCCAAACCCACCAGAGTGTTGACTAGAAAAGGGTTTCCTTTTAACAGGGCCCACCCTCCTCAGAAGCCAGTGGAGAATGTAAATAGTAGGAAATCTCTTCTGCTTTCAGGATTTCATAGTATAAGCAGGCATATTACCCAGGTGGTCAGCTTCAGTGGAAGGGGACTGGAGACTGACCGCCAGATGGTCAAGGGCACTAAAAAGGGGCTGCAAGCCCTTAGCCTCACGGTCCTGTTTCTGGGGACGAATGTTGGGCTCTGGTGGCCATGCTGGGCTGCAGAGAAGCAAAGGTGCATTGTTGGTGTGATATTCTTTTCCCCAGGGATCTGATAGAAGCAGAAGGCAAAAGTAGATGGAGACAAAAAAGACCCTTTCTTTTATTTTTTTTTATTTTTTATTTTTTTTGAGACGGAGTCTGGCTCTGTCTCCCAGGCTGGAGTGCAGTGGCCGGATCTCAGCTCACGGCAAGCTCCGCCTCCCAGGTTTACACCATTCTCCTGCCTCAGCCTCCGGAGTAGCTGGGACCACAGGCGCCCCCCACCTCGCCCGGCTAGTTTTTTTTTTTTTGTATTTTAGTAGAGACGGGGTTTCACCGTGTTAGCCAGGATGGTCTCGATCTCCTGACCTCGTGATCCACCCATCTCGGCCTCCCAAAGTGCTGGGATTACAGGCTTGAGCCACCGCGCCCGGCCAAAAAAGACCCTTTCTATGTAGAGACATCACTCTATGTTCTTTGTAGAGAATAGGAATACATGCCTTTGATCAGATGAGGTATTAAAAAATGATTATGTAGTTCTGTTACAATGGATTATTTTCAATATCCTGTCTACTTTTTCAAAGGACTGTTATTTAGTGCGAAAACATTGCTGAGTTCCTTTCAGAGAAATCCTCCCTGTACTGACCCTTTGGCAACACAACTTACACATGTAATTACTTGTTCAGAACAATCTTCTCCTTCTGACTCTCCACAAAGGCAGGGACCATGACTATTATCTCCAGCTGCATCCAGAAGGCTGAGCACAGGGCTTGACACACAGTGAATTTTGGTCGAAGGAGCAATTGAAAGGATTTGCCCATTGCAGTGTCATTTTTCCAAGACCTGACAATATCACTTTTGATTCTTTTCTTATTCAGTTCCACTTCCTTATCCCCACTGCCACTGCTTAAATCAGCACACGGCATCACCTCTCCTGGGGCTATCTTTAACTAGGCTTCCTGCCCCCCTACCCTGGCCTGTCTGCTTCAAATCCAGGCAATGGCCTGTAGCCCCAGCAACCTTCTAAAAGCTCTATTCTCTGTCCCTCGTCAATTTCCTCTTCTGAAAGTTTCAGGGGCTCTCCACTACTTGCAGAAGGAAACCACCAACTCTTGCCTCAATGCTGAAGGTGCTTTCCCATCATCTCCTCTCTGCCTCTCATCACCCTGTGTTCCCTCCTGGCCCTTGCTTTCTTGCTTCTGTGCTTGGCCTCATCCTCCTTCCTCTGCCTGGAAAGTGCTTACCTCTGTTCTTGCATCTGCATGTCCAAATCCTACTCATCATTTCTATTATTATGTCATTTAAGTTTCAAAAAGTCTCTGAGTCAGCGTTCCTTAAACAGCAGTTTTAAAAGGTGATTCTTAAGAAAAGGATTTGATGTTGAAATTAGCCTAGGAAGTGTTGTATGGATTATTGCCCTTTTGTAGATTTATAGTGCAGACCATTAATTCACAGATCTGAGAAGGCCTGCAATCAAGAAGCCTATTTAACTCAGCATTTCTCAAATTTATTTGACCATAGAACCCTTTCCCCTTTCATACCTATTAACATATTGCAGATTATTTTGGAAATACTTTTCCAAGAGTTACTGGTAATATCTTTAATCTGTTTTTAATGATTAAGATGCTGAGGCTCAGAGACAAAAGTACTTGCACAAGCCAAGTGAAGGGAGCTTCAATCTGGTTTTTTTTTTTTTCTTTACTACACTGTGATGACTTACATTTGTCATCTAACAAGAACTTTTAAACTTTCCACGCTATGGAAAGTAAGATAATAGCCTGTATTTCTGTTTCCTAATATCTGAATTTTGTCCCACTTCTCTTTTCTAAAAATGATTATTTCCAAGTTTTTCTTTCACTTTTCTTTCCTGCCAGATGTTTTACAAGTAATGAGAGGCTCCAATTAAATTTTCCCAAGAGCTTCATGGAATAATGAAAACAATACATAGAGCATGTTATATGTTTATGAACTTAAAAATAAAATTAAAACGTATAATTTTGAGTTTACATATAGGTATAACAAAACTATATAAAAAGAAAAGCAAGCAGATAATGAACACAGGATTTAGGAGACGGTTACCTTGGCTGGGGGGAGGGAGGCATGGGGAATGAAAGACTCTTATATTTAGATGTAAATTATTATCAAAATCTTAGCTTTTACTTTGAGGTTATAGGTTTACAGGTGCTTATTACATTATGTAAAATAACTGGCTAAATAACTAGAGGACCACTGCTGAGAGTGTGTCATAGTTAATCCAATTTAATGTACCTGAGACCCTAAAATGAATACGCAAGTCATAAAAAAAGAAAACAGTAGCAAATTAAGTTTTCTAGTATATAGCTAGTTTATGCCAAAATAATAATACTTATAAAGTGAGGGGAGTGGTGGCCTGATTTTAAGGGGATATTTATTGCTAAGTAATGCTGAGTAAATTGCACAGCACCCAATAATGTATGAGTGCATTTCTGTTTTAATTTTGGCTTTGAGAGTTTTTGAGGAATGTAAATTTAGAACTTTATATAATCACATTTAAAATGAATATTTTATGATAAAAAAGAGTAAAAAGTAATAAAAAGATAATTTTAAAAATCCCTTGCATATTTGTTTATTATTTTATTATCACCTGGTTTTTAAATCCATCTTTGTTGTAAGTTGTGAGATGATTCTTCATGTTACTTTGTTTATCTTGTTAAGATT
>NW_016808547.1:1286953-1301402 GCF_001698545.2 Rhinopithecus bieti | reverse complement strand
TAAAAAAGAGTAAAAAGTAATAAAAGATAATTTTAAAATCCCTTGCATATTTGTTTATTATTTTATTATCACCTGGTTTTTAAATCCATCTTTGTTGTAAGTTGTGAGATGATTCTTCATGTTACTTTGTTTATCTTGTTAAGATTCATTTGGGGAGTCAAGGGACTCTGCTCATGCCCAAGGCTGTGCCCTCTAATAAGTAACACCAGAGACTGCACAGTGTCCAGGAAATAGACTTCAACAAACTAATGTAGCCAAGGTCACTGGAGTGTTTTCCAACACTAACAACCAACTATTGATTCTCCAGACACCAACTGGGTGTCCAACAATTAAATTCCATTCTGACATTAACTACCTGGAGTTAGTGTCAGATTTCACAGGCTAACAGGGTTTGGTTTTACAAGACTGCCCTCACTTCAGATGCCAAATGTAAGTCCTGGGCCACCCATACTTCTGGCTGTAAAATCAGTAGTTCCCATGACTCCCTCCTCAAGTTCAATAATCTGATAGAATGACTCATAGAGCTAAGAAAGCACTCTGTGTTTACTGATTTATTATGAAGGATGTTATAAAGGATACAACTCAGGAACAGCCAAATGGAAGAGATGCATAGGGTAAGGAGTAAGGAAAGGGGTGCAGAGCTTCCATGACTTTTCTGGGTGCCACCTTCCCAGCACCTCCATGTGTTCACCAGTCCAGAAGTACATCAACATTTATTGTTCAAGAGTTCTCTCAGAGTTTAATCTCCAGCCCCTCACCTTTCTTCTTGGAGCTGGGTGAATGGAGCTAAATGTCTCCACTTGCGAATCACTTGGTCCTTCTGGTGGTCAGCCCCATCACGAGGCTATCTAAGGGCTCCACCCTAAGTCATCTTATTAGTATAAATTCAGTGTGATCAAAAGGAGCTTATTATGAATAACAAAAGACATTCTCATCATTCAGGAAATTCCAAGGGTTTTAGAAGCTCTGTGCTATGAACAAAGAACAAAACCCAAATATGTTTCTTACAATACCACAGTTGCCAAACAAATATACTAGCAAACAAGCAAACCAAAACAATGAGCCCTGGGCATGGAGAAACAATAGACAGAGTTGCTACAACATACAGGCATACCTCAGAGATAATGTGGGTTTGTTTCCAGACTACTGCACTAAAGCATATATTGCATTAAAGTGAGTCACACAAATTTTTGTTTTCTCAGTGCATATAAACATTTATGCTTACGCTATACTGTGGTCTATTAAGTGTTCAATGGCTTTATGTCTAAAAGTGTACATATCTTAATTTAAAATAATTTACTGCTAAAAGTGCTTAGAGCCATCTGGGCTTTCAGTGAGTTGTCATCTTTATGATGGTGGAGGATCTTGCCTTGCTGTTGATGGTTGCTGACTGATGAGGGTGGGGGTTGATTAGGGTGGCTATGGCATTTCTTAAAATAATACAACAATGAAGTTTGCCACATCAATTGACTCTTCTTTCACGTGTCAATCTAAACAGAGAGAGGCTTTCTGAAAGAAAAGATGTATGTTTGGGGAGAGACCATTGCAATGGGAATATGCATGTCATAGTAAACTAAGTGCATATTCAGGGAGGCAGAGGAAGACAAGGGTTTTTATTTTTTTTGAGACAGAGTCTCGCTCTGTCACCCAGGCTGGAGTGCAATGGTGCGATCTCGGCTCACTGCAAGCTCCGTCTCCTGGGTTCATGTCAGTCTGCTGCCTCAGCCACCCGAGTAGCTGGGACTACAGGCGCCTGCCACCACGCCCAGCTAATTTTTTTGTATTTTTAGTAGAGATGGGGTTTCACCGTGTTAGCCAGGATGGTCTCGATCTCCTGACCTCGTGATCCGCCTGCCTCAGCCTCCCAAAGTGCTGGGATTACAGGAGTGAGCCACCGCGCCCAGCCGACAAGGGCTTTTAAAATTAAAAAAAAAAAAAAATGAGGAGGATTGCATAATTGTTTTGAAACAATTATCCTTGGTTACAAAGATCAATAACAAGGGTGATGATGCCCAGACCAAGGTGGGACAGGTAGTTCTTGGGAAGATGTTTTTGCAGAAGGATTTTGTGTATAAGTTTGTGATGACTTTTGTGCAAGGTTGTGGTTTGTGCCGTCTTTTTGTTATCAGGCATACAAGCTTGAGAATTCTTTCTTCATGGCCTTCTCTGGCCCTACTTGTCAGGGTTTTTTTTTTTTTTTTTTTTTTTTTTTTTTTTTGCATTAGTGATTCCATTTTGATTCTGATAACTTTCACATTTCCCTTGATGAAGATCTTTTTTCCAAAAGCATCACTGATCAATCAACCTGTAGTTAGGTTTTGATGTCTCTTGATACTGGGATGAACCTGTTCCAGTGGCTGGTCTTGTGTCACACTGGGAGCAGTGGAGGGGGTAATTGGTGACTAGTAGTCAGTTGTCAAAACCCTTTTAGCTACATATGCGCAACAAAGAAGGTTGGAGGAAGTAGCTTTAAGTCAAGTCTACCAGAATCCATTATTAAGCTCAATTTTGCAATTACGTCAAAGTGCTGAGCCAGCATTATTTCATACTTCTGCAAACATTTAATAAATAACAGATCCAAAGTTTAAAAAGGGAAAATACAAAGTAAAATTAATAATTATATGACAAAACTCTAGTTTGCATAATGGTTTTCAGCTAGAACCTAGGCTTTTGTTTTTCATTTGTTTTGAGATGGGGCTCACACTGTCACTGCAGCTGGAATGCAGTGGAGTCATTGCCTCTCACTGCAACCTCAATCTCTCAAGCTCAAGTGATCCTCTTAAGGTCAGCCTCCCAAGTAGCTGGGACTATAGCAGGTACCACTGTGCCTAGCTAATTAAAACTTTTTTTTTTTGACGGGGTTTCACTATGTTGCCCAGGTGGATTGCGAGCTCGTGGGCTCAAGCAATACTCCCACCTCAACCAGAATCTAGGCTTAAAGACAACTAATTGAATAAATCAAATGACTATAGGGAATTAAGTGAGACCTGTTGTAATTATGTGGCCTGTTTTCTTACATTGTAAACATGAGTCTGAACTTTTCCAGAGAAGATGTGTCTAGGTACAGCATGTAGTATTAGCAATAGTACAGACATTTCCTTATTAAATCAGTGGTTACTAAAGTATTTCTTAGGGTAGATTCTGTTAGGTTAGCAGCTATTAACTGTGAAATTTCGGTTACACAATTTCACTTGCCAAGTGAAAAAGGTAACATTAAGGGAGGTCTCATTATATTATGGAGTCTTCTTTCTTTTAAAATTTTATTTTATTAAAAAAAATTTTTTTTGAGATGGATTCTTGCTCCATTGCCCAGGCTAGAGTGCAGTGCCACACTCTAAGCTCACTGCAGCCTCTGCCTCCTGGGTTCAAGCTATTCTCCTGCCTCAATCTCCCAAGTAACTGGGACTACAGGCGCACACCGCCACGCCCAGCTAATTTTTTTGTGTTTTTGGTAGAGACGGGGTTTCACCATGTTGGCCAGACTGGTCTCAAACTCCTGACTTCAAGTGATTCGCCCGCCTCAGCCTCCCAAAGTGCTGGGATTACAGGTGTGAGCTACTGTGCCTGGCCCGGAGTCTTATTTCAACATCTTGGGAAAAGCTGTTTATGGTGTGAAAATACCAACTTTTTATCCTGGTTTGTAGCTGATGAGCATCTCTGGTCATAACATTGGGTGGCATGGTGAGTTTTCTGTGTGGTTAATACACTGACGTGAGACTTCTTTCTTAAAATTTGTCTAGTTTCAGCGTGTAGGGCTTTAGGAATGGAGCAACTTTTGTTTTTGGTTGGAGAGTTGTAACCAAATATTAGAGAAAATTAGGAGAATTCAGGGTCTAGTCTAGTCTATAGGTAGATAATGAGAACTTGAAAATAATACACAAGGCTACATACAGATGGATTGTAGTGTTGTTTTGGAAAATTACTTTTTCTCTCTGCACTGATCACTTAGGAATCTCATATTTAAAAACCTTTTGGGGCTAGGAACCCATAAGGAGGCAAACCTTAGATTTTACATACAGTTTTAAGGTTCTTGGACCTGCTAGGAAGTGACAATTTTTACTCACTGTGAGACTGGGAACTCTGGAAGCCAGGTATTTTCTGCACATTCTTAAATGTGATATTTTAGTCAAAATCTTGGTAATAAAACCAATGTTTCCAATTGTATCCTACTTATAAAGAGATTATACATATATATATATATATATACACACACATATATATCCAATATTAAGATTTTATTTTCAAAGCTTTTTTGTCGTACAGAAAGTAAAAATGCTGTCACAATCTCGGTGTAATTGGTAGCCACAGATGGTTGACTCACCAATCACAGCTATCCATGCTACAGCAAGAGTCTTACACAAAAAGCTAACAACGCTTACAATTTTGTTGGGGTGAAGTCCCTAAACTCGGTGGTAGATTACCAAGAGGGACTAAATGGAGGAAGGCAGAATGTCACAGAACCTATTCTTTGGCTCTTTGGGTGGGTGGATGTCCTGGGGTTTGTATCACAGCTACTTTTTTTTTTTTTTTTTTTTTTTAAACAGCTACCAAATCCATGAGTAGTCCAAACAATACTGAACAGTTCTGTTTCTGCAGGTGGTCTGGGGTCTTAACCATCTTCTTCATCATCTGTTTCTCTCTTCCTCTTTTCACATTTTCCACTTTCTTCCTCCTCTTCATCCTCATCCATCTTCATCTTCATCAAGTCCAAATTCTTCTTCCTCCTCACTGACTTCATCTTTGTCATCATCCCCTTCTACATCTTTGTCTTCATCTTCCTCTTCATCCAACTCCTCTTCTTCACCATCCTCATCCTCCTCGTCTTTCTCATCTTCTCCTTTTTTAGACATTGTAACTTTTCAAAGGTTCCAAGGTGCTGATATCTTTCAGTTTGTTTCCACTTAAGTTTAGATGTGTGAGATTTGGAAGTTTTTCTGCAAACATATTCAGACCTCCAAAGATTCTATTTTCACTGAGTACAAACTTTTTCAATTTAGGCAGCTTGGGGAGATTTGAAATTGAAATCAAGCCTACATTTATTAAACGGAGGAACTCTAAGTTCACAAATTCAGCTGTTAAGCTCTCAATTTTCCAGTCATTTGATTTGCAGTTGTCCAAGACATGTTCTCGAACCCTCTTTAAACACTCTTACTTCTCACTTGAAAAACGTCGAGCACACCAAGTAAACCCTGATGGACGAATTCCCACAAGTTCGCGACTTGTTACAGCCACCTGAGGGCAGGAAACCTGGCTGCTCGCGGGACTGGAAACGGTGGGGGGGCCACGCGGGCCCGCCCTCAGCGGGAAAGCCACTCACCCGCGGGGGCGTCCTCCAGCAGCGCCATCTGGCCCAGCGCTGGTCCGTGAGGGACTCCCGGCTGCGGGCAGTCGCGCTAAACCCCGGGAGACCAAAGGGGCGCTTCCTCCAGGCCGGACCAGTGCACACGCAGCCGCGCCTCACGAGGGCCGCACACGGGTGCACTAGTGAGGCCAGAGGCTGCAGGACCCGCGAGCGGAGCCTAGCTGAGGTCCGCCCCAAATCCCCAAGGAGAATGTATTTTTATTGAACTTATGTAAATAAAAATACTCATGAATAGTTTCTGAATTTTGGAAGAATCAGGTAGGGAGAAGAAGCCATTGCTTCTATTTTTGTATGCGTTACCAAATTGTTATAAACTATAGATAGCTTATGAAATAAAATTTCCTGAAATCTGGAAAACATTTAAGTAAAGAACCAATAAGGTTTTAAGTAAGAGTCGTAAGAACATTATTTTTATCAATTGCTTAGTTTCATGATTTTGTTTTGTTTTGCTTGATGTTAATTAGCAGTTTTATGAACCCACTGGTTTTTTAATTAGGGCTCTGGAAATTTTGATTGAGTCCATTGATCTTAAAGTTATCAGATATCTGTGTTCAAGAGCCCTTGTTAGAGCGTTTTCCATGAAAAGCAATTTTAGACTATAGCTGATTGCAATACTTTTAAAGAAGAATTCACAACAGTAATTATAGATGACAAAAACTTAGAATAGCCATGATTAAAATCTGATGAAAGCTCTCAGCTGACAAAGACATTTATTTATTTATACTACATGCAGTATTTTACGGTAACAACCAGAATCATGACTGACAGTGTCACATCAGGACTTTTATAAATTTTTTGTAATCTTTTATAAATTGTATATAATTCTTAGCATACTCACTTTAATAAGATAGCCACACAAATACAGTTTTAGAAAACATTCAACATAGCAATAAAATTATGGCTTTTGATAAATTAACAGATTTTAATAACATTAAATAATTTTTGAAACTTTATATTAATAGCATACCCCTAATTGTAACTGAAAGAAGATCCAGCATCACTTACCATTTGGCAATGCCTCCCATACATTTTACCTAAGTCTAATCATTTAGTATCTCTGCAAGATGAGAGAGACATTTTTTGAGGCTCTCTGGAGGCCCACCCAGAAAATCCCAGTTAATTTTAGGTCAAAAAGAGATAATTTAGAATATTGATTCTGGGGGAAACTGCCAAAGATATTAAAAGGTTCAAAACAGTTGATCAAAAGAGAATCACAGGCCCCAGCCCCCATGGTGGTTCATGCTTGTAATCCCAATATTTTGGGAGGTCAATGCAGGAGGCCAGAAGTTCAACACCAGCCTGGGCAGCATAGCAAGATCCTGTCTTTACAAAAAATTTTAACAAATAAAAATAATTTTAAAAAACAGAATCACCAGTCACCATAAAATAAGTTATTCATTATTCAGAGTGATAAAAGGCTCAAAAGCAGCACAGAAAGTTGCATGGATATTAAAATCTTAACCTCTTTAAAGCCCAATTTTCCTAAATAATCAAAACTTAATAAAGACAATGGAGGTATTATCTTCATAAAATGTAAAATATATATATATTTTTAAGGCCAATTACCAAAAGGTAAAGAAAATCTCCTGTAGTGTGATTGCTTCTCCTTAGGTGAAGCCCATTTAGATAACCTGGAACTCAAATTAATCAGACACATGAAGGGTATACCCCAGATTATGACTGTATGCCATATTATAGAGGAATGCAAACAAGAAAACTAGTACCTTGACCAGGAGAATCCTCGGCTCTTAGTAATAGCATGACAAGTTTCCTGGTTTCGTGGAACAATTCAGACACATCAAGAAAAACCAAGAGTATGGAATCAAATTATATTGGAGGAAAATATTGCTTTTCTAGACCTCCAAAATAAAATGTCAGCATCAGGTCATAACAACAGAGTTAAAACTGAAAAAAATGTTACAGCAGTTGTCCAGTCCCAGTGGTTCCCACCTGTAATCCCGGAATTCTGGAACACTGAGGTCAGAGGATCACTTGAGGTCAGGAGTTCAAGACCAGCTCTGGCAACATAGTAAGACCTTGTCTCCACACACACACACAAGTTACAGTAGTTGACAAAAAGGTTGAAGGAGAGAGTTATCACCAGAGCCAAGCAAAATGATACACCTTTTCAAGGGAAGAAAGAGCAGAAGGCAATGATGTATGTACTACAAATCATATGTGATGAGGTACAGCAAAAGTTCAATTTCTAACATATAAGTCTGAGAAGTTTCAAAAAGGAAAATTTTGCCTCAAGAAATGAAGTTACAGGCCGGGCACGGTGGCTCAAGCCTGTAATCCCAGCACTTTGGGAGGCCAAGACGGGCGGATCACGAGGTCAGGAGATCGAGACCATCCTGGCTAACACGGTGAAACCCCGTCTCTACTAAAAAAAAATACAAAAAACTAGCCGGGCGAGGTGGCGGTTGCCTGTAGTCCCAGCTACTCTGGAGGCTGAGGCAGGAGAATGGCGTAAACCCGGGAGGCGGAGCTTGCCGTGAGCTGAGATCCGGCCACTGCACTCCAGCCTGGGCGACAGAGCGAAAACCCCCCTCAAAAAAAAAAAAAAAAAAAAAAAAAAGAAATGAAGTTACCATTCTGAATAAAAAACACAGCATTTTCCAACCTGAAACTAGATAAACTAATTAGATATCTGGATGAAATAGAAACTGTAGTTTAGAAGATGGCTATTAAATAAATGGGTTTCAGAATTAAAAATCAAAACCTCTTGCAATTCTACTACGAGCAAATCAATACTTTAAGAAAATCTTGTTTTTACACATTTTAACATTTTGGATTAATGCATTTTTAAGGTCCAAATTCAATCTTTAGAAATACTTTTAAATAATTTCCTTCTAATTATAGCCAATTTGATCATACAAACAATTCCTTCTATAAATTATTTTTGATGAAACTTACTGCAACCTACTCAGACCACTGATGACATACTTGGGCTTTCTGCATTTTCCTATACTTCCTCTATCTTAAATAACGAATTACTTTACTTTAGGACAAAATTTACCATGCAAGATTCTTTCTTATTTAAAATTATTCTCTTTTCTTTTTCTTGTTTTTTTATCAAAAATACATTTTCATGTTTATAACTTTTCTTTACATTTCTCTCTCCTACTTGCTGGTTCCATTTTATTTTATTTCTATTTCCTTCATAAATCCATATTTTAAAACAATCTTCAAATAACCTCTGAATTAGACAAAATTATTCTTTCTTTCTCAACAAATAGCATATTTGCATACTGTTCTTATAATTTTTTTCATCAAAAACACATCTGACTTTTTTGGTATTTTAAATACAAAGTTATATATATTAACGTGAATTTTACTCTTAGCAAACTTAAATTTTAGCAAGAACCTGGGAAGCAAGAAATCTTGATTTGTCTGTTACATATCAGTATTTTAGAGATCAAAACTATTTTATAAGTTTTAGAAATATGTTTCCCCATAACATATTTTTTAAACTGTTATTTTAAGTTCAGAGGTACATGTGCAGGATGTGCAGGTTTGTTACATAGGTAAACATGTGTCATGGGGGTTTGTTGTATAGACTGTTTCATCACCCAGGTATTAAGCCTAGTATCCATTAGTTATTTTTCCTGATCCTCTCCCTCCTCCCACCTTCCACCCTCTGAGAAGCCCCAGTGTGTGTTATTCCCCTCTATGTGTCCATGTGTTCTCATAGTTTAGCTCCCACTTGTGAGAACATGTGGTATTTGGTTTTCTGTTCCTGCATTAGTTTGCTAAGGATAATGGCCTCCAGCTCCACCCATCTGCCTGCAGAGGACATGATCTCATTCTTTTTATGGCTGCATAGTATTCCATTGTGTGTATTTACCAACTTTTCTTTATCCAGTCTATCACCGATGGGCACTTAAGTTGATTCCATGTCTTTGCTATTGTGAATAGTGCTGTAATGAACATATGTGTGCATGTGTCTTTATAATAGAATGATTTATATTCCTTTGAGTGTACCCAGCAATGGGATTTCTGGGTCAAATGGTATTTCTGTCTTTAGGTCTTTGAGGAATGGCCACACTGCCTTCTACAATGGTTGAACTAATTTACACTCCCACCAACAGTATAAAAGCATTCCTTTTTCTCTACAACCTCACCAGCATCTGATATTTTTTGACTTTTTAGTAATAACCATTCTGACTGGTATGAGATGGTATCTCATTGTGGTGTTGATTTGCATTTCTCTAATGATCAGTGATGTTGAGCTTTTTCTTTTCTTTCTTTCTTTCTTTCTTTTTTTTTTTTTTTAGATGGAATTTCACTCTTGTTGCCCAGGCTGGAGTGCAGTGGTGTGATCTCGGCTCACTGCAACCTCTGCCTGCCAGGTTCAAGCGATTCATCTGCCTTAGCCTCCCTTGTAGCTGGGATTACAGGTACACACCACCATACCCAGCTATTTTTTGTATTTTTAATAGAGACAGAGTTTCACTACGTTCACCAGGCTGGTCTCGAACTCCTTACCTCAAGGGAGTTTCCTGCCTCACCGTCCCAAAGTGCTGGGATTACAGGTATGAGCCACCAAGCCTGGACGATATGATTTTTTTTATATGATTGTTGGCCTGATGTATATCTTCTTTTGATAAGTGTCTGCTCATGTCTTTTGCCCACTTTTTAATGGGGCTGTTTGTTTTTTCTTGTAAGTTCTCGATTAAGTTCCTTATAGATGCTGGATATTAGACCTTTCTTGGATACATAGTTTGCAGTTTTTTTCCCATTCCATAGGTTGTCTGTTTACTCTATTGATAGTTTCTTTTGCTGTGCAGAGCTTTTTAGTTTAATTAGATCCCATTTGTCAATTTTTACTTTTGTTGCAATTGCTTTTGGCATCTTCGTCATGAAATCTTTGCCCATGCCAATGTCCTGAATGATATTATCTCATTTTCTTCTAGGGTTTTTATAGTTTTGGGTTTTACATTTAAGTCTTTAATCCATCTTAATTTTTGTATGTGATGTGAGGAAGAGGTCCAGTTTCAATTTTCCACATATGGCTAGCCAGTTAATTATCCCAGCATCATTTATTAAATGGGCATCCCCCATTGCTTGTTTTTGTCAGGTTTGTTGAAGATCAGATAGTTGTAGGTGTGTGGTCTTATTTCTGGGTTCTCTATTCTGTTCCATTGGTCCATGTGTCTGTTTTTGTACCAGTATCATGCCGTTTTGGTCACTGTAGCCTTGTAGTATAGTTTGAAGTGGGGTAGTGTGGTGCTTCCAGCTTTGTTCTTTTTACCTAGGATTGCCTTGGTTATTTGGGCTCTTTTTTGGTTTCATATTAATTTTAAAATAGTTTTTTCTAGTTCTATGAAGAATGTCAATGGTAGTTTAATGGGAATAACATTGAATCTCTAAGCTACTTTAGGCAGTATGGCCATTTTGATGACATTGATTCTTCCTACCCATGAGCATAGAATGTTTTTCCATTTGTTGTGTCATGTCTGATTTTTTGAGCAGTGGTTTGTAGTTCTCCTTGTAGAGATCCTTCACTTCCCTTGTTAGCTGTATTCCTAAGTATTTTATTATTTTTGTGGCAATTGTGAACGGGATTGTCTTCCTGATTCGGCTCTCAGATTGACTGTTGTTGGTATATAGGATTGCTAGCAATTTTTGCACATTGATTTTGTATCCTGAGACTTTGTTGAAGTTGATTATAAGCTTAAGAGGGTTTCGGGCTGAGACGATGGGGTTTTCTAGATGTAGGATCATGTCATCTACAAACAGGGATAGTTTGACTTTCTTTTTTCCTCTTTGAATATCTTTTATTTCTTTCTCTTGCCTGATTGCCCTGGCCAGAACTTCCAATACTATGTTGAATAGCAGTGGTGAAAGAGGATGTCTTTGTCTTGTGCCAGTTTTCAAAGGGAATGCTTCCAGTATTCCCCATTCAGTATGATATTGGCTGTGGGTTTGTCATATATGGCTCTTACTATTTTGGGGTATGTTCCTTCAATATCAGGGATATTGAATTTTATTGAAAGCTTTTTCTGCATCTATTGAGATAATCATGTGGTTTTTGTTGTTAGTTCTGTTTATGTGATGAATCACACTTATTGATTTACATATGTTGAACCAACCTTACATCCTGGGGATGAAGCCTACTTTATCATGGTAGATAAGACTTTTGATGTGCTGCTGGATTCAGTTTGTCAGTATTTTGTTGAGGATTTTTGCATTGATGTTCACCGAGGATACTGGCATGAAGTTTTCTTTTTTTTGTTTTATTTCTGCCAGGTTTTGGTATCAGGATGATGCTGGTCTCATAGAATAAGTTAGAGATGAGTCCCTCCTTTTTAATTTTTTGGAATAGTTTCAGTATAGTGCCAGCTCTTCTTTGTACCTCTGGTAGAAGTTAGCTGTGAATCCATCTGCTCCTGGGCTTTTTTTGGTTCAAAGGCTCATTACTGCCTCAATTTCAGAACTCATTATTGGTCTATTCAGAGATTCAATTTCTTCCTGGTTGAGTCTTGGGAGGGTGTATGTGTCCAGGAATTTATCCATTTCTTCCAGATTTTCTAGTTTATGTGCATAGAGGTGTTTATAATATTTTCTGATGGTTGTATTTCTGTGGGGTCAGTGGTAATATTCCCCTTATCATTTCTGATTGTGCATAACATAATTTTTAATGTATATTAATAGACTCATATACTTTAGTCTTTCTATAAAACTTAAGAAGCCAAGAACAAGCTTATATTTATGTTCGGCAATGTGTTTCAGTTAAATTTTTTTTTTGTTTGGAAATGACCCAGGCATAGATACCAGAGTATCTATTATTTGAATTTAACATAACTAAACTTGAAAGATCAATTACAGAAAAGTTTATTTAAAAGAAAAGTAAAAAAGAAAAACCATAAAAAGTTCATTTTATAAGCATTTATTTGATTTACATTTACTTGATTTTTTTAAAAGTTTACCTAGACTACTTGTTGAGTAACTGAAAAGAGACAAAGCCCATCACCATTTCAAGTTATTTCCCCTAATTAATGCATTTTAATAGCCTGTGTTAGGTAATTTCAGTAAAAACCTTAAGTTAAATATGATGTGGATATTTTGCTGGTAAATATTCAGCAAAATGTATCAGAAGATACATCTGCTTTCATTAAACGGACAATATTAAAGTCTCATTTGTCAAAAAATTACACAAACATAATTCTGTTTTAGGCTGGATTTATAGTTTTGTAACCATTGTGTCAAACCCAGATTCCTTAAAATATCTAGCAGAGACAATATAAAACTGGCCAGTAAACTTAAGCAAAATGCATACTGACAATTTTGAAGACATTTTATTTTATTTTATCAGTAACTTAAAACCAGTTTATTTACTAAAATTTACTTTAGTCATGTGAACTAAAAGGTGTCTGGGTTAATGGCTATATACATATTATATTTTATATGAGTACTCATTTATTCTTAGAGGATTTCTGGCCAACGACATCAGATTTTACTATGTAAGTACAGAATACAACATGATAAATGTATATATCCATAACACATCTAAACATATATACACTCAAATAAAAATCTTATAGCTTTCATTTTAGTATTTTAGTCATGAGATAGTATCACAACTCACTGTTTTGTTGTTTGTTTTTTTAATTAATTAATTAATTAATTATTTTTGAAATAGACTCTCGCTCTGTTGCCCAGGCTGGAGTGCAGTGGCACAATCTCAGCTCACTGCAACCTCCGTCTCCTGGGTTCAAGTGATTCTCCTGCCTCAGCCTCTGGAGTAACTGGGATTACAGACGCGCACCACCACGCCCAGCTAAGTTTTGTATTTTTGGTAGAGCTGGGGTTTCACCATGTTGGCAAGCTGGTCTCAAACTCCTGACCTCAGGTGATCCACCCAGCTTGGCCTCCCAAAGTGCTGGGATTACAGGTGTGAGCCACCGTGCTTGGCCAACTCACTGGTGTATAAAAGAAAGTTAGATCCAAATTATATTTCTAACAAAATTGAGATTTGTTCACATTGCTAAACTTTATTTGCCCTGATAGGTAATCGAATGAAGGCTGAAGATCGAAATTTTGGGTAAAACAGTTTCCATGTCAGTTTGACTTTGAAAAACTTCCTTCATCTTATTTTTTTTAGTTTCAAGTGAGTTCAAGGTTAAAATTTCAGTATTTACATTTTATCTAGGATTGGCTGAATTGTATAAGCAAAATAAAATCTCCAGGTAGCCTTGAACAAGTAACAAATCTATTTGCTGATCTGGTTTACTTCATTAACAAATGTGGACAGGGAAGAATTTAAGCAGTTTACTTTTCTCTTTTTCTCAGCTTTTCCTTTTGGCCTCGGTGTAGCCAAAACGTAAAATTTTTATGCTGGACAGATATACCTTATGTTATTGCTCTGAGCTCAAGATTTTGACCTGTTTGATCTGAGAGCCTAGTTTTTAGAAATCTTTATTTTTTTTACTTTAGATTATTAATTTGTCAGTTAAGTATTTTATCATTGTACACAATTGTTAGGCAAACCTATTTTATGTTTCTAAAATATATCAGGGTTGTTGGTTACCATGGAACTTATTGAAATTTGGAAAACCATTAATTTGAAAGTTCTTAAAGACTTTTAAAAATCTTTGCTTGAATGCCATAAGTGGTTTTATCTTAACACCAGTGGAAAAGTCAACAAATTCAAAGTAGGTAGAAAAAAATAGAGAGAGAACATGTAAGACTCTCCATTTTAACTCTATAGTTGCAAGTTTTTTGAATAAAGACCATTTGAACTCTGAATTTTCCTTGATGGAATTCGCCTATCAGTTTGAAAATGTACACAAGAACAGGCTATAATATGTAGCTGGCTGGAGTTCCAGAAAACCTGGCATGCCTTAATGTTTGTGAATCCTATTCTGTTTCTTATTAATCTCTCAAGAGTGAGGAAAATTCAAAAATCGTGTCAGAGAACATCAGGAATTTAGACCAGTGTTTTAGATGATGGTGATTGCCCTGTGGCTTTTAATTAGTTGTCCTACACCCACCATCCAGAGTGTTTATTTTTACTTCAGAAGATTTTCAGAAACAAGTAAGGGGAAAAGTCAAACAAAAGCAAAAAAAAAAAAAAAAAAAAAA
>NW_016808547.1:1265293-1286447 GCF_001698545.2 Rhinopithecus bieti | reverse complement strand
AAAAAAAAAAAAAAAAAAAAAATCCAGATAAGAATGTTCACAAACATTTTAATCTAGGTGTGCAGATCACACAAAATATTAAACTGGGTATGCAAGCTAGACCAAAAGCAAATTCACCAGAAGATATGCCACAGAGACAGAATGTAAATCCTGTGGAAACCAAGAGTACTCAATCTGGAAAAAAACATTTGTCTTTATACCAGAAAGGACATATCAGAAAAGACAAAAAGTCTTTTTTCATCCCAATAATGATGTATGTGGTTTTTTTATTATTATTATTAAGGTGGCCTTATCTAAACCAGATCTCAAATAATATTTAAAAAGCCTCTACCATAAGAAGAGAGACTCAACCTGAGAGAAAACTCACCAGGGAAGAAAAGGTGACCAATGGAAGCAGAGAACTCAAAGGACTGAAGTGAGTACGACACACTGGTTGCAAGAATCACTGATTCTTCCCAAGTGTGATCTTTTTCAGATCCCACTTTTGACACCATATATGTCACCCTAAATAACAAATAGAAAGAGGCTCTCTAAAAGAAAAGACACTTACTTGGGGATAGAGCATTGCAATGGGACTATGCATGCCATAGTAAACTATGTGTGTATTCAGGGAAGTAAAGAAAGATAAAGGTTGTTAAAGGAAAAGATTAGGACTACGTAGTTGTTTTAAAATAATTTTCCTTGGTTACAAAGATCAATAACAAGGTGACACCAATCCAAGGTTGTATAGGCACTTGTTGGGTAGATGACCTTGTAGAAGTGTTTCTTGTATAAGGTGGTAATGACTTCTGTGTAAGGCTGTGGTTTTTGTAGGATCTTTTCGTTATCAAGCATAGGAGTGTGAGAACCTTCTGTTTATGGCCTTTCCCAGCTCTATTTATAAGAATTCTCTTACCATTAGTGACTCTGTTTTAATTCTGACAATTTTCATACATGAAAAATGTTTCTGTAGCATGTGATGATGTTTGATAGCATTTCACCTGCAGTAGAACTTCTTCCAAAATTGGAGTCAATCCTCTCAAATCCTGCTGCTGTCTTGTCAAATAAGTTTATGTAATAGTCTAAATCCTTTGTTGCCATTTCAGCAATGTTCATAGTATCTTCACCAGTAGTAGATTCCACCTCCAGAAACCACTTTACTTGTTCATCCATAAGCAGCAACTCCTTCTCAAGACTGCAGCAACTCTGTCACATCTTCAGGCTCCATTTTTAATTCTAGTTTTCTTATTATGTATGTGACATCTGCAATTATCTCCTCCATTAAAATATTGAACCCCTCAAAGTCATCCATAAGGATTGAAATCAATTTCTTCCAGACTCTCATTAATGTTGATATTTTTACATCCTCCCATGAATCACAAATGTTCTTAATGGCATCTAGAATGGCAAATCCTTTCCAGAAAGTTTTCAATTTACTTCACCCAGATTTGTCAGAGAAATCACTATCTTTGGCAGCTATGGCCTTAAAAATGTATTTCTTGGCTGGGTATGATGGCTTACGCCTATAATCCCAGCACTTTGGCAGAAGAATGGCTTGAACCTGGGAGGCAGAGGTTGCAGTGAGCCAAGATCATACCACTGCACTCCAGCCTGGACAACAGAGTGGGACTCTGTCTCAAAAATAAATAAATAAATAAGTAATTCTTAAATAATAATACTTGAAAGTTGAAATTACTTCTTGATCCATGAGCTGAAGAATGGATATTATGTTAGCAATCATGAAAACAATATTAATCTCCTTGTACCTCTCCATCAGAGCTCTTGGGTGCATTGTCAATAAACAGTAATATTTGAAATAAACCTTTCTTTTTTTTTCTAAGCAGTAGGTCTCAACAGTGGACTTAAAATAGTCAGTGAACAAAGCTGCAAACAGATGTGCTGTCATCCAGGCTTTCTTGTTCCAGTTATGGAGCACAGGAAAAGCAGATTTAGCATAATTCTTAAGGGACCTAGTGTATTATTCTGTTTTCATGCTGCTGATAAGACATACCTGAGACTGGATGATTTATAAAGAAAAAGAGGTTAATGGACTCACAGTTCCACATGGCTGGGGGGGGCCTCACAATCATGGTGGAAGGTGAAAGGCACATCTCACATGGTGGCAGACAAGAGAGAAAAGAGTTAAATTAAAGGGGAAACCTCTTAAAAAAAACCATCAGATCTTGTGAGACTTATTCACTACCACGAGAACAGTATGGGGAAAACCGCCCCCATGATTCAAATATCTGCCACTGGGTCCCTCCCACAACATGTGGGAATTATGGGAGCTACAATTTGAGATGAGATTTGGGTGGGGATACAGCAAAACCATATCACCTAGGATTTTCAGAATAGTAAATGAGCATGGGCTGCATTAGCCACTAACAAGATAATCATTCTGTTCTCTGAAGCTTTGAAGGCAGGCATTAACTTTTTTCTCTATGAGAGTCCTAGATAACATCTTCTAATGTAAGGCTTTTTTTGCCTACATTGAAAATCTGTTTTTTAGTGCAGCCACCTTCATCAATGATCTTAGCCAGATCCTCTGGATAGCTTGCTTCAGCTTTTACATCAGCACTTGCTGCTTCACTTTGCAGTTTTATGTTATGAAGATGGCTTTTTCCTTAAATCTTCTTTCCTTGAACCAACATTGGCTAGCTTCAAACTTTTCTTCTGTAGCTTCTTCACTTCTCTCAGTCTTTATAGACTTGAAAAGCATTAGAGCCTTGTTCTGGATTAGGCTTTGGCTCAAGGGAGTGTGGTGGCTGGTCTGACCTTTTATCTAGACCATTAAAACTTTTTTATATCAGCAATAGGCTGTTTTACTTTCTTATCATTTGTGTGTCCACCACAGTAGCACTTTTAATTTCCTTCAAGAACTTCTCCTTTGCATTCACAACTTAGCTAACTGCTTTATGCAAGAAGCCCAGCTTTCAGCCTATCTTGACTTTTGACATATTTTCCTTACTCAGTTTAATCATATCAAGCTTTTAGTTTAAGAGACAGACATGGTTCACGCCTGTAATCCCAGCACTTTGGGAGGCTGAGGCAGGTGGATCATGAGGTCAGGAGAGCGAGACCATCCTGGCTAACAGGGTGAAACCCCGTCTCTACTAAAAATACAAAAAATTAGCTGAGTGTGGTGGCCTGTGCCTGTAGTCCCAGCTATTTGGGAGGCTGAGGCAGGAGAATCGCTTGAACCTGGGAGGCAGAGGTTGCAGTGAGCCAAGATCGTGCCACTGCATTCCAGCCTGGACGACAGAGTGAGACTCCATCTCAAAAAGAAAAAAAAAAAAAAAAAAAGGAGACAGACATTTGGCTCTTCCTTTCACTTGAACACTTAGTGGCCATTTTAGGGTTATTAATTGTCCTAATTTATATATTGTTGTGTCTCAGGGACTGGGAAGGCCTGAGGAGAGGGAGAGAGATGGAGACATGGCTGGTAGGTGGAGCAGTCAGCACACATAACATTTATGAGATTTGCTATCTTATATGGCCACGGTTCATGGTACCCCAAACAACTACAATGGCAACATCAAAGATCACCGATCCCAGATCACCATTATAGATATAATAATAAAATGTTTGAAAGATCTTGAGCATTACCAGAATGTGACACAGAGACATGAAGCGAGCACATGCTGTTGGAAAAATGGCTCCAACAGACTTGCTTGATATGGCTTGCCAAAAATCTTCAATTTGTAAAAAAAAAAAAACCAGTATCTGCAAAGTGCAGTAAAGTGAACTGCAATCAAATGATGTATGCCTGTATCTAAAATGTCTAGTTTTCAACAAAAAAAATCATGAGACCTGCAAAGAAACAGAAAAATGTGACCCACATAAACTGCCTTTGACAGAGCCCAGATGTTGGACTTAGCAGACAAAGACTTCAAAGCAGCCATTATAAATATGTTTAAAAAAACTAAGGAATACCATGATTAATTAATTAAAGGAAGATATGATGATAGTGTTTCATTATGAAGCATAAAATATCAATAGAGAGAAATTACAAAATATAACCAAGTGTAAATTCTGTAGTTGAAAAGTACCATAACCAAAATAAAAAATTCACTAGAGGAATACAGCAGTAAGTTTGAGCTGGCAAAAACAAAAATTTGCAAACTTGAAGATAAATCAATAGAAATTATGTCATCTGAAGAACAGAGAGAAAAAAATGAAGAAAAACAAATAGCATCTCTGAGGAATGTAGAGTATCAGTAAGTGCATTAGTATACATGTGATGGGAGTTTCATAAAGACATCAGAGAGACAAAGGATCAGAAAAAATATTCCAAATAATAAGGCCTGAAAATTCCCCAAATTTGATGAAAAGAGCATTAATTTACATATTCAGGCAGCTCAAGCAGGATAAAAGAAAAGAGATCAACATCCAAATATATCTAGTTAAAATGTTAAAAGACAAAGACAAAAAAAAATATTGAAAGCAGAAGAGTATGTATAAGGGAAGCAAAATAAGATTAATAGCTGATTTCTCATCAGAAATCATGGAGGTCATGGTTGGACACGGTCCCTCATGCCTGTAAACCCAGCACTTTGGAAGGCTGAGGAGGGCTGATCGCTTGAGGTCAGGAGTTCAAGACCAGCCTGGCCAACCTGGTAAAACTCCATCTCTACTAAAAATACAAAAATTACCTGAGCATGGTGTCACATGCCTGTAGTCCCAGCTACTCGGGAGGCTGAGGCATGAGAATCACTTGAACCCGGGAGGCAGAGGTTGCAGTGAGCTGAGATCGTGCCACTGGACTCCAGCCTGGTTGATAGAGTGAGACTCTGTCTTGGAAGAAAAAGAAATAATGGATTCCAGAGGTAGTAGGATGGCATATTTAAAATATTGAAAGACAGAAAGAAACACTATCAACTAAGAATCATGTATCTAGAAAAAGCATCTTACAAAATTAAGGTAAGCAAAACTAAGAGAATGTATTGCTAGCAGACCTGATTTATAAGAAATATCAAAGGAAGTTATTCAGGTTGAAAACAACACCAAGCAGTAATTTGTATTCACAGAAAAATACCAAAGAGCACCAATAAAGATATTTCTTCTCCCAAGTGGTTTAAAGCAATTGTATAAAACACTATGTATTAATTGTATTGTTGGGTCTATTATGTATAGAAATGTAATATACTTGTCAAAAATAGCATTAAGGAAGTAGGTGGGAGCAAAGCTGTATCACTGTAAGGACTTACTGAATGACCCAATCATTAGAACCTTGTTAAAAATGTAGAGACTAGAGCTGCGTTGTTTTATTCTTGATTTTATGGGGAATATGAAAATATTTAAAAGGAAAAACAAACAAACATGACTGTGGAGTCAGAAAGTTTGGATTGAGTCCTTTCTTTGAGCAACTTTTAGCAGTTTGAATTTAGACAGCTAGCTTCTTTGAGTCTATTTCGGAATTTATCAAATACAGTTAGTGGTATACTACCTGATTTAACTGCTTTGTCCTATGTATCCTTCAGAAGTATCCTCGAATGTGGTGATGTATTGACAGAGCTGGTGGATTCACCAGTATGGGGAATGCACCTATTTTTATTCTACACTTCAGCCTGCCAGTTCAAATCCTTCCCAGTTCAGCTCCAAAACAGCCCCCCTCCCACCACTCAAAGGCCATCCAATTCCCATTCTCACAGTTCCTCAAGGCAGAAAGGATCCTTCAACTCCATGGCCCTTCATCAGTATATATATATTTATTGGAGATAGGGTCTCACTATGTTGCCCCGGCTGGTCTAGAACTCCTGGGCTCAAGTGATTCTCCTGCCTCGGCTTCCCAAAGTGCTATATTATAGGCTTGAACCACCACGCCAGCCTGTCAGCGCATCTTTAATTGCACTTTTCACAGTCTTCCTGAAGTAATTAGTTTTCATGAATTATCCTTTTTTTTTTTTTTTAGACTGGGTTTGCTGAAGGGAGCGAAGGCTCCTGTCTTCCATTTCAGTCATGTCTTACTGGACACTAAATACAGGTAAATTACTGAATGCATTCAATCAGCATCAAGCCTCGGGTAGTCCTACGGTAACTGGTATCCCTCCCCTCCCCATAAAATAATATTTCGTTTTAATAATGCTGGCTACAGCAGAGTCTGGTTTTCTTAAGAGTTCATGCAAATCACAGGCTCGTGCTTTCATTTTGAGACCCAGGGAGGGAGGGAGAATGCTGTCAAGTCCGCAAAAATATGGACAACCTCAGAAACCTATCAACAGAAATATACTAACGTGGTATATTTTTTACTTTTAAGGCCCTGAAAATTTTAATTCTCCCTCCTTTCTATGCGATTTTGGTTTCCAAAAGTCTACATTGAACACGTATTGTTTTATTAGGGCGAAATTGCTGCTGCTGCTGCTGCTGCTGCTGATTACAAACAATAGGCTGCAAGCAAGCTGTGTTTCCATTTAAAAGCTCTTCTTTGCTGCCTCGACAAGCAAGGAGTACTCGATAGCACTTTTCGGTAGATTCTAATAAAAAGAAAGAAAGTTTTAAATTTCTCTCTCGAAGCACTTTGTCAGCCAGGCTTTTCCCTCTGCCCTGCAGTTAAGGAAATCTAAGAGGTGGAAGTGGGGCGGGCTGGAGGGCCACAGACAGCAGCTGACCCAGACGTCCCCTCTCCCGCCCCGGGGCGAGGCTGCGCGCTGTCACTTATTGGCCAGTAGGGTCCCGGACCTTGACCAATCTTCTCGGGCCGGGTCGTCATGGCGACGGGCCACGCTAACACCTGGTAGCGGAGGGAGGCCCACTTGCTGAACAGCAAGGCGCGATGGCGCAGAACTTGTATGGTCCGGGAGTCCGGATAGGCAACTGGAACGAGGACGTCTACCTGGAGGAGGTACGCAGGGTGTGGCCGGGCGCGGACCCGCAGCTCAGGAACTCTCAGACCCTCCTCTAAGTTCAGTGCCCTGCTTTGAGCGCCTCAAGCCTCCTCTCTCACCCAGCATACAGTGAATACCTCTAAAATCCTCGCCCCTCCGCCCCCTCCCCCTCACCCAATCTCTAAACTCCCTAGGAATCTCACCTGCCCAACAAATCCAGGTCTCACTGACCTCTACTCCGAGCACCCTGACTTTTCTTTCTGCGGGTCCCTTGGCCTCCCAAAGTCGGGCACCTTGACTCTTAAGCCCCTGGCCTGTGTCTCCCGCTTAGCCTAGAGTCCCACTAAGTCCCCCTTATTCCTTAGAGTCTGACAGCCTCAGGCTGTGGGCCAGGTGAGAACACAGGCTCTAGGTAGAAATAATATCCCTCCCCACTCCAACCCTGCCACACTTGCCCTCTTAAATGACCCTGAGTGTTCCTTTGACTGACATTGTACTCACTGCCTTATATTCCCCCAAGGTGGTCTTAACAAGGCTCTGAGCCATTCGTGTATGGGTCAGGTTGGGGAGTGGTGGACTTTCTAGTGTCAGTCATCATACAGTTAAGGGAAACTTCAGCAGGGGAGACATAGCCTCCAAATGTCACTCAAGATGGTATCTGGCTGGAGTAATTACTGGTGATGTTTCTTTTTCTTTGTTTTGCCTTTCTCATTTTTCTAAACATTCTATAATGTAGTAAAATATTAAAGTAATGCTAAAAATGTTCCATCATTCCCATTATGCTCACATTACTTTTTTTTGTACTCAAATTTTGAGTTTTCAACTTGGAAGAGCTTCTGACCTCAAAGTTGTTAATACTAACATCTGTATTATTCAGGGCTACTGTTGTTGATTTTCTCTTTAGGAGCTTATGAAAGACTTCTTAGAGAAGAGAGACAAGGGGAAACTTCTCATACAGAGACGTAGAAGACTAAAACAGAATCTTTTGAGACCGGTAACTTTAAATTCAAACATTGTTTTCAAATTCTGTGTGAGTATATGTAAAGAAAAAAATTTCATAACTGAGTTACCATTTGGAAAATAACAGTTTTAAAACAAATTTTACAATGTTTAAATTCTTCTAAGATCTTAGAAACATAAAGGAAGTCTGCCCTAAATCATGTTTACCTACATTTTACAAATGAAGAAATAAATGAGTTAACATATACATAAGTAAAATGCCCTTTAGTTAGTAATCGACAACTTTTTCAATGTTGAATTTCTAGAATAATGAGGAAATCCATGTGATTTTCACCAGCTTCATTTGGCTTCATTTGGGATTACTGGGAGCTTTGCCTTGGCAAAGGCAAAGGGAAAGGAAGAAGGAACTAAGGGTTCAAGTGAAATCCTGAATGAAATGGGTACTAGTCTGAGAAGGAAGCAAATTGCCTTGGCCGTGACTGTTGAGGAATTGCATGGTTTATGTAATAAGCTACTATTAAAATTGTAGATGCAACTTTCCATGACTGAAGATGGTTATATTCATTACGGTGACAAGGTGATGCTTGTGAATCCTGATGATCCTGACACAGAAGCTGATGTGTTTCTGGGTGGGGACCTGAGCCTGTGTATGACTCCAGATGAAATTCAGTCCCATCTGAGAGATGAATTAGAGGTACCCTGTGGCCTGAGCGCAGTTCAAGCCAAGACCCCAATTGGCAGAAACACTTTTATCATTTTGAGGTAAAGAGACTTTAATTTGCAGTTCATTTTCATCATAAATATGTTTCACTTGCAGCTTAAAGATTCCTGGGTATTGGAGCCGCTGAGTGGAGGGAAAGGTTTTGTGAACATTCTCCATGATTTTCATCTTGCTTTGCTTACCTTGAGAGTTATTGTCAAGGGAACTTTACAATCCCTTTTTATCTTAGACAGCAGGATAATTGTGTTCAATTCAAAATGCTTAAATCATGAGTATTGGATCCAGGGAATTAAATTCATATTCTGCCTGGAAGCGAAGTGGCTTTTCCCTATAACGTTTTGGAACTCTTTTAGCTCATCTGAGTGTTTTCATTGTTCTTATTATGGCTATGTTATTTTTTACAATAAAAATGTATAGTTTAATACAAGGCGGCACTAGATGGGATTTGCTCTTCTAAAGTTAACTGTCCATTAAAAATGTATTTGAAGAGATTTTGAAAATGAACAATTAAATCCTTAGGGAAGAAATAGATATATGATCACAATGAAAAACTATTACTAATTCATATAACAGCAATGTAAGCATTGCAAGAATATATAGACCCGGACCAGGTGCAGTGGCTCCTGCCTATAATCCCAACACTTTGGGAAGTCAAGGTGGGCAGATCACTTGAGGTCAAGAGTTCAAGACCAGCCTGGCCAACATGTCGAAACCCCATCTCTATGAAAAATACAAAAATGAGCTGGGCATGGTGGCAGGCTCCTGTAATTCCAGCTACTTGTGTCAGTGAAGCATGAGAATCACTTGAACCTGGGAGGTAGAGGTTGCAGTGAGCCAAGATTGCACCACCAAACACCAGCCTGGGGGAAAAAAAGAATGTATAGACAGTTCTTCAAGTTCTAATTTAGATTTCTTTTGAATACATATGTTAAGACAACTAAAAATGGATCACAACCTCTGCTTCCTGAAGGATTAAGAGGAAACTGTATTAAATGTCTACAAGTGTGTTACCTTGGTTCTCTCTGAAGATGTCAAAGCACTTGACCAGAATTCCTTAGTATACATTAGCAAGACGTGCTTAGTTTTCTCTAACCAGAGGCTCACAAAGTGGGGATGCTTTGTGTTCTAGCTATGGTGCAGGGTAGGGAGTAGGGTGCTAGCTGGTTTTTAAGACCAAAAGAAAACACCATTTATTTAATTATTTAATTCAGTTACAGTATGTGAATATAAATTATCAAAAAAACTGATTATAAACAAAATTGCATGCATAAACATAGAGTCATAGAATGATTCTAATACAGAGAGTTTACATTTACATTATACTTATTGTCCATGGACAGTGTACACAGAGATGCCACTGGTCAAGTCCTTAGATATGGGCAGGACTTTTGCCTGGGGATAACAGGAGGATTTGACAACAAAATGGTGAGTTATCACTTTGCATATCTACTTTGGATCAGTCCTTTCTGTTGCCCCAAAATGGGATCATAACTATCTACTGAAGTGGACAGAGAACTCTAGAGACATGGGCTCCATCCCTGACTTCACTATGGTTTCAGCTTGCAGCTTTTCACAGGCAGTTTCGGGCCAAGCCAGTCTTTCCTTTTAACTTCCCAAATTACAAAAACTACACCATTAAAAGCTAACATGGAAGGGGGGAAAACCATTTCACAATGCAGCTGGCAAAAAGCAAAAGTTTATATCACTTCCACCTGTAAATTAAATGATTGAATTCATTAATAGCCATCTGATACCTGTCAAATGTTGCCAATGCTAGCAAGGCATATTATCTGCCAACTTTTTTATTTGCACTTTTGATGATCAGACTTTTGCCTAGTATGGGAGTAAGGACAATTTGATTTGCTTAAATTTGCATAAATCAGGGAGCCTTGGGGATTAGGAAGTTTAATAGAACCAGATAGATTTGGGTTTGAACTTCAGATGCATACCTATGGGATGGGAATTGGGGTAGGTTATTTAATGCCTTTTGAGCCTGTTTCTCATCTATAAGATGGTGAGTATTAGTCTACCTTACTACATGCCAGGCAGTGTTGTACATGCTTCACATATTTTAACTCTCCTAATTCTCCAAACGTGCCTTTGAGGTAGGGACTATTTTACCTTTAATTTGCTGATGGAAAAACTGAGGCACTAAGAGGTTAAGTGATTTCTGACTCAAGTCACTCAGTTAGCAAGTAGCAGAGCTAGTACTATATCACATTTTTTATGGAATTAAAAATTCATTTACTATATGATGTAGCGTTATTAATATTATTATTTTTGATACCACTAAGAAAACACAATGCTGCCTGCTGGGTTCAGTGGCTCATGCTTGTAATCTCAGCACTTTGGGAGACCAAGGCAAGAGGATCACTTGAGGCCAGGAATTGTAGACCAGCCTTGGCAACATAGTGAGACCTCCTCTCAACAAAAAATTTTAAAAACATTGGCCAGGTATGCTGGTGAGTGCCTGTAGTCCCAGATACTCATGAGGCTGAGGTGGGAGGATTGCTTAAGCCAGAAGGTAGAAACTGTAGAGTTTGCACCACTGTACTCCAGCCTGGGTGACTAAAAGAGACCCTGTGTCAAAACAAGAAGAAGAAGGAGGAGGAGGAGGAGGAGGAAGATAAGGAGGAAGAGGAGGAGGAAGAGGAGGAAGAAGAGGAGAAGGAAGAGGAAGAAAGGAAGAGGAAGAGGAGGAAGGGGAACAGGAGGAAGAGGAAGAAGAAGAAGAAGGAGGAGGAGGAGGAGACCCTGTGTCAAGAAGAAGAAGAAGAAGAAGAAGAAGAAGAAGAAGAAGAAGAAGAAGAAGAAGAAGAAGAAGAAGAAGAAGAAGAAGCAGCAGCAGCAGCAGCAGCAGCAGCAGCAGCAGCAGCAGCAGCAGCAATGCTACCAACTAAACTTTGACACCCCACAGATGGTAAGTTGCAGCCTGATAAGTATTGACTTATTGAAAAAAGGGAGTAAATTACTATTTCTTAACCAGAGATTATCACCATTAACATTTTGGCTTATTTTTATTTTCCTATGTATTTTTTAAAACTTAGATAAATATACAGATAGGTTATTCTTTCTAAAATAACATTTTTAAAGCTTTTTAGAGTGACAAAAGCATTTAATGAGAGCATAATATATAATTGTGTGGCAGTATCATAATTTACCTAGCCTTTCTTCTACTTTTGGGCAGTTGGGTTTGGTCCAATATTTCTCTCTTATATGTAAAATTCCAGTGTGCATTTGTGTATAAACGCTTAAAACTTCCCCTCTCAAACTTCAAGTTAGGAATTCTACGTTTAGGATAGATTTTTGGGCAAAGAATTACTGAGTCAAAGAATATGAACACGTTTAAAAGTATTGATACATATAAAGAGTTCTTTTTGTAATGGGCTGTACCAATTTGCACTCTCAGCAACAATAAGAATGATCATCTACTGCTTCACTGATTGTATTAAATATCATAATTTAAAACTTTGCTAATTTGACAAGCAAACAAAATGAAAAGGAAAAATGATATGTAAATGTTGTACTACTTGTAATTTCTCCTATATTTTAAGTTTGTTCTCTTTCCCTTATCTCCTTTCTCTCTTGCTTCTTTTTTCTTTCTCCCTCCCTCTCCTCTCTCCTGCAGATCATTCATTTTTTGCCTTTGTGTTGATTTGGGTTTATATACCATTGATTACTAAATTTTGTCATATGTGTTGCTAAGATTTCCATTTGCTGCTTGGCTTTTAAGTTATAGTTGTTCTAATATTATATTTTTGAGTAAAATGTATCAGTGTTTTTCTTTGTAATTCCTTCCATTGCTTTTAAGTTTTAAAGACTGCTTTAGAGATCTGTTAAAAGAAAACTTGAATTAGCTTCTAGATGTTTGCAATTTGACTTTTGCTTACATTTATTATTTAATCAACTTGGGATTTATTTTGATAAAGGGTTTTATGTGAATATCTCATTTTGTCCCAGATGACTGATCAGTTATTTCTATTATCTCTTGAATGATTATTCCTTTCTCTACAGATGCATGACATTTCCCTTAGCATATATTAAATTACTGTATATACTACCCTCTCCTTCTGAGCTTTCTATTTGGATCCATTAAACTCTAGTTATCTATTTCTTTTCTTTTTTTTTTTTTTTTTTTTTTTGAGACAGGGTCTCACTCTCTCACTTAGGCTGGAGTGCAGTGTCACGAATATGGTTCACTGCAGCTTCCACCTCCCAGGCTCAAGCAATTCTCCTGCCTCAGCCTCCCGAGTAGCTGGGACCACAGGTGCACACCATTATACCTGGCTAAGTTTTCAAAATACATGATTTATTTATTTATTTATTTTAGAGACGGAGTTTCACCATCTCTGCAATAACAGATATTATTGGCCATGGTCTTGAACTCCTGAGTTCAAGTGATCCTCCTGCCTCCACCTCCCAAAGTGCTGGGATTACAGGCGTGAGCCACTGCACCCAGCCCACTTGTCTATTTTTATTCTAGGACTATAGTGTCTTAATTATTAGAGCTTTATGATAGGGCTCATAGCCCTGTGACCTTGACAGCTCATAGGGCTAGTTGCCTCTCATTACACTTCTTTGTCTGAATTATGTTAGGAATTGGTTTCTCAGTTAAATGTAATGGTTATTTTTTCCAAGTCCCTCTGCCCCTGTGGGGAAAAGATTACTTGGTATTATATTTTGATTGGCATTGTAAAATGAAGTAAATTCACATATTAACATAGTAACTTTGTAAATTCACATAGTAACTTTGTCATATTTATTCTTCTGGGATATCTCTCCATTTATTCTCTCAGCAAAATTTTCTATCACCCAAGTAAGGTTTTGTGTTTTCCTTTACATGGATTTGACAACGATTTTGTTAAGGGGTCTCCTTGGTACCTTGTATTTTCAGATGCTATTGTAGAGAGGTCCTTTTGATAGAGTAAGGATAGAACATTTGATAGAATAAAGGATAATTTCTCTTATAAAATATAAGAAGGCTATTGATTTTATATTCACCTTTGATGAAATAACTTACTCGTATTAATTCTATAGTTTTTTCAGTTGATTCTTTTATGTTTTCTAGGCAGACAGTTATTTAATTTTCAGATGATGACAATTTTCTCTCTTCTCCAATTCTTATACCTCAAATTTTGGTTTCTTGTCTTTGAATTAGCAAGCCCTTCTGGGCATTCATAGAAGCATTGGTGAAAGAGTGGCCCTTCTGGGTTAGTTCCTGATTTTATTATTGCGTTACTTTAGGTGAACAAAGGAGTTTGTGATTTGGACAGATATTATTTGCCTTTTTTTTTTCTTTTTTTTTTTAAGTCGGAGTCTCACTCTGTCGCCTAGGCTGGAGTGCAGTGGTGCAATCTCGGCTCACTGCAGCATCTGCCTCCAGGGTTCAAGCCATTCTCATGCCTCAGCTTCCTGCGTAGCTGGGATTATAGGCGCGCACCACACCTGGCTAAGTTTTCTATTTTTAGTAGGGACAGGGTGTCACCATGTTGGCCAGACTGTCTTGAACTCCTGACCTCAAGTGATCCTCCTGCCTCAGCCTCCCAAAATGCTGAGATTACAGGCATGAGCCACTGTGCCTGACCTTATTTGCCTTTTTAAGTTCTGGTTTTCTTGTTGCTCTGAAAGGCACCATCATCCAGGGCCAATGGCGAATCTACTTTAGGCTCATCTCCCTTCCCCACCCACATCCAGCTGATTACCAGGTCTCTTCCTCCATTCCTAGGCACTGTTCTCCCTTCATACTGCACTTTGGCCTGTTTCTTAATGCCCAGTGCAGCCCCTCAGCAGCCCAGGTCCCACTGTTTTGCCCTTTTAGTCTATCCTGACTTCAGACCATACTAGACAGGGTGCTGCCAGGGTGACCTTTTTTTTTTAATTTAAATTTAAATTTTTAAAATTTATTATTATTATTTTTCATTTTTCAGGTTGATCTTTTACAAGCACAGGTGTGGTCACCGCCCATCCTCACTGGAGTCAGCAGTGGCTCCCCATTGCCCTTTGAATGAAATTCTGGCTGTTTGCTGTGGCATCTGAGGCCCTCTATAATACATCCTCACCCTCTCTGTGCTCACCCCCTCTGGCTTTCCAGCTTCCTCCTCAGAGCCTCTTTTGATCCCCCAGGAAAGTACTATACTCCTACCTCTGCCTCCTCCAGCTCATTGCAAATCTGCTGGACCTCCCTAACCAGAAAGGTGCATGCAGGTGCTTCCCATTTCTGTGCTCAATCGCCTCTTCTGCTAGATGGAGAACCTCATGAGGACAGTAACTCACCTCTGCCTTGCCCACAGTGCCTCACAGCACAGCCTTGCATGGGAAAGGTGCTTATTGGAAACCCGTCAAAATATGCAGAAACTACTGCCACATTCAGAGTGGGGCTTAACCAGTGAAGAACTAGCAAAGAACTAACATTTTGGACTTTTCAGCAGGATGAGGGTAGTTTCTTGGCAAGGTTACAGGCAGCCAGATAGCCAACATAAATTTTCAGCATGGACATCGATTCCAGAGGGGTGTGGGTCACCTTGGAGGCTCACAAATCAATATCAGCTGTGAGGATATTGATTTGAAGAATAATTCATTTCATGTGATGAGTTTAATGCAACATCATTTATATTAAATAAAATATTAGTCCATGGCTGGGCATGGTCGTTCACACCTATAAACCGAGCACTTTGGGAGGCCAAGGTAGGAGGATTGCTTGAGACCAGGAGTTCAGGACCAGCTTGGGAAACAGTGGGATCCTATCTCTACAAAAAATAAAAGAAATTAGCTTGGCATGGCGATGTGCACCTGCAGTCCCAGCTACTCGGGAGGCTGAGGTGGGAGGATTGCTTGAGCCCAGGAGTTGGAGGCTGCAGTGAACCATGATTGCCACTGTGCTCCCGCCTGGGCAACAGAATGAGACCCTGTCTCAAAACAAAAATGAAACAAAACAAAACAAAAAACCCCATTGATCCAGTTCCTATATCCTGAAGGGGAACAGGGGACAGGGAGTAGGAAGGAGAGAGGAAGATTGAGTTTGGTATTCAGAGGAAGGAGAAGTAGTTGGAGATGTGAGTGTGTGTATGTATGTGTCTTGGTCTCAGCATGCCAGATGGCATACCTAAGGTAGAGGAAAATTGTGCTTTCTCATACAATCAGTAAGAACACAGTTTTTGAGAATTGCTTTGAATGTGCTTGCCATCCAGCCAGTCAATTGCTTCTTTATTCCCCAGCTTTTCACAGAGCTCTGACGTAGTGCATCCGCTTGCTGTCATTTTCAGTTGTATTTATCAAGTGACCACAGGACCCTCCTGAAATCGTCTAAGAGGTCTTGGCTCCAGGAAGTGTACCTAACAAATGAGGTCTCCCATATGAACTGCTGGCAGGCTGCCTTCCCTGACCCCCAGTTACGCCTGGAATATGAAGGCTTCCCCGTCCTGGTGAGTGTAGCATCGGGAAGACATGGGTGCCTATGCTATGAAATGAATGCAATTTATTCCTGTCTATAAACAGACTTATAGCTCAAATACCTCAAATGCCTTATGACTTTCTCTCTCTTTTCTTTCTTTTTTATTTTCCATCCATAACACACAGACTTACAGATCAAATGCCTTATGACTTTCTCTCCCTTTTCCATTTATTACACAAGTTTGGAAGGCACTAATTTACCCCATGGCAGCATCCTGCGTTAGAGTTTCTCAGCTCTGGCTGCACATGAGAATCACCTCAGGAGCTAAAAAGCTCAGGCCCTGTCCCTGATATCAGGTTAAGAACCACTGATGTGCGACCGTAAGGGTTGTGACACTTCTTCCTTTGCACTGTTTTCACTAAGGCCTCTGCTAAGTCCTAATTTTTAAGGAGTTTGAGGCCAGGTGTGGTGGATCACGCCTGCAATCCCAGCACTTTGGGAGGCTAAGGCAGGCGGATCTCTTGAGGCCGGGAGTTCAAGACCAGCCTGGGCAACATGGCGAAACCCCTGTCTCTACAAAAAATACAAAAATCAGTCAGGTGTGGTGGCACACACCTGTAATCAAAGTTACTCAGGTGGCTAAGGCATGAGAATCTATTGAACCCAGGAGGCGGAGGTTGCAGTGAGACAAGATTGCACCATTGTATTGTAGCCTGGGTGACAGAGTGAGACTCTGTCTTAAAATAAATGAATAAATGAATAAATAAATAAATATTAGCCAGGTATAGTGGTGAGCGCCTGTAGTCCCAGCTACTTGAGAGGCTGAGGTGGGAGGATTACCTGAACCTGGGAGGTTGAGGGTGCTGTGAGCCCTGATTGTGCCACTGGACTCCACTCTGATCAACAGTGAGACTTTGTCTCAAAAAAAAAAAAAAAAAAAAAAGGAAGAGTTTAGAGAAGCCAAGGAGACAGCAGGGTAGCCACACAGTCAATTCAGTGGTCCTGCAGGACAGCATCATTCTCATTGTCACTGTGCGACATTTTCTCTGGATGCTGGGACCCATGGGACTGGAACCTGAAGCATGGTCCTGATGAGAAGGTCAGGGGGTCTTGTGGGCACAGAGTAGGCCTCCGTATTTCAAGGGCCAGAGGCTTTCCTGCTCATGAGGCATCCAGCAAACAGAATGAAGATGTGTTGGCAGCCACTGCGTTGAGTATGGAATTAGTAGCAAGCATGGCCAGGGTTTGCTTGCTACTGACCAGGAAGTGGCCGCGGTTGCAGGCCACTGAGTCCACCTGACGCAGCATGCCTGTCCCTCACCTCTGCCAGGTGGACCCTGACTTCACAAGGTTCTTTCTCCAAGCATGGAGGACATATATATTATCTACAATGAAACAAGCTTTACAAATTTTTCTCTTTAGCTGTCCTTTGCTAAGCTTTGCTCTTCTGAGAATTACCTTCTGGTTCCACAATTTAAACTGTCAGTGCTTCAGTTTCCCTATCTAAATTTGTGGTGTTAATAGTACCTACCTTGTGAGGTTTTGTGAAGACTAAATGGTTAGTACATTTAGAGTGTTAATTCGAAAAGTGCCTGGCTCATAGAAGGCACCCACAAGTGTTTCTTGTTGTCATGACTGTTGTTATATTGTTATTGCTGCCAGGTTTTTTTAGAGGTTAAGGGAGCAGTCAGTGTTCCAGGCACCAGGAGTTCTTTTCTCCATTATTGATTCACCTTATGACTTGAGGAAAGTCTCCCCAAGCCTCACTGAGATATGGTTACACATCTGCAAATGGGAAACCCAAACCTGTCTGAGCTACTTTGCACATGTCAAGGACCTCTGGCTAGAAAGACTGCCAGGAACAACTGTGTTTTAACAGGTTAGGTAGATTACTTATTGCAGTGAGGGAGAACACACACCCTGGGGAAGCATGTAAGAGGGTGTTAGGATGCTTATAGAATTTGGGCTTTGGTTGGATGGTGTTAGAGAGAATCCCAAGAAGTAAGGCTTTGCTCTGGACTGGATGCTGTAAGGAAGTCGGGGTAATTCTATGATTATTTATCTCAATAAATCTTATCTCTAGGGAGGGCCAGACTAGAGTGAGGACAAAGCTGTCATTAGCATAGAAGCAGCAGTCAGTCGCTTATATTAGCTGGGAGAGGCCGGTATTTGGTATTTAGTGGCTTAGCCAATGTTTGTGTTTTATGTGTGTTCGGATATGATTATAGAGTGCTCTTGTTTTTGTTTTGACCCCTCATGATCACAGAGTGGCCTTGTCTGATGTGGACATTCTGTGAAGTTGATTCTGTTCCCAGGAGAACACTAAGGCCTACTTGTGAGTGCCAGGCCAACCCCTGGATGGCAGGGCTGCTTTTTCTTTCTTACACAGCTTTTAGCGTACATGAGTCAGGATTTTGAAATAATATATATTTTTCCTGATTATAAACATATGTTCACTTATGAAAAGTCAGGAAAGCACAAAAATAATATGAAAATTACCAGTAGTTCCACTTCCAGAGAAAGCCATTGCTTATCATTTCTTTTTACAAGATAGGACATCATGAAGATACTTCTTTTTTTCCATTGAATAACACCATTGACCATATCTTGTGTGGCAAAGATCTTCTCCAGTATAACTCTGAGTGATGATTTCATCATACAGATACCTACAATAATGTATTTCATCCATCCATTATGGTTTGGCATCTACATTTTTCTGTGTCTGTATAAATATATGTACAGTCATGTGTCACTCAATGATGGGAATAAGTTCTGAGAAATGCATCATTAGGCAATCGTGGTCACCCTGACAGTGATTTTGTCATTGTGTGGACATTGTGAAGGGAAAATCAATCTTGGGACCTAAACTCACTACGTCAAAGCAAAAGTCAAGCTGGGAATGGGGTCACACAAACCTGCCTCCCATTTTGCTCTTAAATAGGATAGCTAAATATATATACACACACACACAATATATATATACACATATATATAATATATATACATATATACATATATTTTAAAGCTACGTACATCCCTCACAATTTGCCCCCTAGGAAATCCCTCATGGGCCCCCAGATCTTTACCTTAAAACAGTTATGTGGAATGTTACCCTGACAATGTAAAGCAATAGCTTCTCTTCACAATATGGGACAAAGGACAGAATTAAAAGGCATCCTTCTGCTCACCTGAGACAAAGGCATGTGTGAATGCTCCCTCTGCCCCGTGTTTATTTCATCTTATGTAAAAATGCAGATTCACTGAGCCCAAGAGGAATACATAAGTAACTATTTCTCTACCCCCCTCTCACATGTAAAATGTGTATTTGGAGAACACTGACCGAAAACTCAAAAGAACGCAACTGCTTGCCTCTTTTATTTATCCTTCTTTTTGTTGCTGTTGTTGTTTTTTCCTTTCTTCCTCTTCCCCCCAGTATCCGCTCTTTTCATTTTAAATATTGAGGTTCCCCAGACCCTCTTTGGGAAAAGCATGGACCACCAATTTTCCTGTTGTTCTGTGTTCTTTTTGGTGGGCATGTCCTTGACCTTGGCAAATAAACCTCTTAAAATAATTGAGACTCACCTCAATAATTTTCTTTGATTTACACATCGTAAATATACTTACGGAAACCTAGATGGCATAGCCTACTATACACCAAAGCTACATGGGATAGCTTTGTGTTCCTAGGCTACAAACCTGTACCCCATGTTACTATACTGAATACTGTAGGTAACTGTAACACAATGGTAAGTATTTGTGCATCTAAACACAGAAAAGGTACAGTAAAAATAAGGTCTTATGATCGTACATGTGGTCGCATAGGTGGTCCTTTGCTAACTGAAATGTCATAAAGTGGCACATGACTGTGAATATATGTAATTTTTTCCTGTGAATATATATAATTTATATAATTGAATAATGTATAGTGTAATTTCAAATTTTGCTTTTAGGGAAGCAAATTTTTTGCTTCCCTAAAAGCAAAAGCAAAAAAAAAAAAAAAAATTTAGAATGCTAATAACACATTTTCTTTATTTGTTAAGGCAAATGCTAAAATTCTCATCAATCACTGTCACACAAATCGGGGACTCGCAGCCCACCGGCATCTTTTCTTAAGGTATTGTATTTCAGGGTACAACAAAATGCTGTGATTGGGGCTGGGGGCCATGAATATAAGCAAAGAAGCTCAATTGACAGTATATGGCTGCACATACAAAAAATGTCCTTTGCTGATGAAATACCGCCACATAGAACTTCGATGGTGTGAAAAATTATATTAGAGCCCCTTCTTTTATACAAGTTCTTCCCCTACAAGAAGATTTTACTTCTAATGGGATCCAACGGCCTAATCCTTGCCCAAATAGGGTGCAACCTCTCTGCAAACATATCCTATTTTAGAGATTCCCTAGCGCTTTATCCAGCAATCCACTTCTTAAGGTACTTTTGAGATTAAATTATTAATAACAGCTTATTGAGAGTTGTTATTCAGTTTCAAACCACAATTGATTCTCTCTTACTACAGCACCTATTTTGGAAAGGAGGCTGAGGTTGTAGCTCACACATACCTGGATTCACACAGAGTTGAAAAACCAAGGAACCACTGGATGTTGGTTACTGGGAATCCCAGGGATGCTTCTTCCACCATGTTGGATCTGCCCAAACCGCCCGCAGAGGACACTCGAGCCATGGAGCAGGCCATGGGCCTTGACACGCAGTAACGCGCCAAGCACGTGCATGTTTTCCCTGGTCCCGCTCTCATAAATGTAGCTTTAAAAGAAATTAACAACCTTAGTCATGCCTCAAGCTATTTTTGAATCAGATGTGGAACTCTCTGAGCACTATATTAAAACAAAGATTACATTAAGATTATTGAATTTGTGGTGACAGTCTAGGGCTGAAAAAAACAGCTCTGGAGAATAAATAGTATTTGAAAGTGACAAACAATGGCCCTTTGTTGACAAACAAATTCTGAAGAACTCAGCTTCCTCTACTTATATCCTTCATTGTCTACAAGGACAATGCATTACTTTTCAAAGTTATGTCTATGTAATTAAGCTGTTGGAACTATACTGAATTTTTGGTACCACATTTTCCCTCTTAAATGTACTAAAACACAAAAAGCTGACAGCTGTGAGCTGTGGCCTTACCTTGGAATTAAACATTTATATCTTTGTAAAACATCCTATTTTTGTTTCTACCTTTGGCTTTCGAAGTCAGGACCTCTACCTGATCAGTAACCTATTATTTTGTAATGGTTTTTTTTTTTTTTTTTTTTTTTTTTTT
>NW_016808547.1:1260766-1263655 GCF_001698545.2 Rhinopithecus bieti | reverse complement strand
AACCCCAGAGAGTAGTGAAAATTAAATAAGAAAATTGGTATAAAAGCCCTTTATAATTTTGAGGTGCACAACAGACCCAAGGTAGAAATACTGATTTGTAAATAACACGAGGTGATGCATATAAGTGCTCACTTTCTAGCTATTTATTGTCTTTCATCTATTCTGAGAAGTACAGACTTTTCTTTTTCATATTTTAATACCTCTAAACTCAGTATGCATACATTAAAATGAAGTGCTTCACAATCACCGTCAGCCAGGCGGCAGTCACGCCCCCAGCAGTCACTGTAGTCAGTCACGGATGACCTGAGTGCAAACTTGGTCAGTGGCACTAATTCCTGGTGGCACTAAAACTGAGACAGAATAGGGAATTAGGGTAACCAAGGGTTAGGGCATGGGCTCAGCAACGTGGACTTCCACTCACCAAGGCTGACCTGGCTACAACCACTGCCGAGTGCCCAATTTACCAGCAGCAGAGACCAACACTGAGCCCTTGATATGGCACCATTCCTTGGTTCTTGGCAAGATTAGGCAGCATAGAGGTCACATCCTCACTCCTGTGATAACAAGACAGAAGTTTCTATTTCAGCCTCTAATGGCTGTGGGCAGTCTCCACTTCAGCCTCTGATTGGTCACGGACCAAGTCTCCACTTCAGCCTCTGATTGGTCGTGGGCCAATTATTCATAAGGTGTAACCCTCCGAAGGGCACCTACGAGTGTTACCAAAATTCTTCTAGCTTAACTTAAACCGTAAAAAACATTGTAATCGCGGCTCTTGAGCCTCTTGCCCAAGCCTGTTTGTGCTTCGTAAAGTGTACTTTCACTTAAATAAATCTGTGCTTGTATTGCTTACGGCGTTGCTTCATTCTTTTGTTGCTTTCTGCGTTTTGTGTTGCTCTGTTTGTACACTTTGTTCAATTCTTTGTTCAACGTGCCAAAAACCTGGAAAACTCACAGTCAAGACTTTCCATCTGGTGGAAACCTCTCAGTGTTCAGTCAAGAAGCCATCAGAAGATCACTTAGGAAAGGATCAAGAGCCCTGATGTTGTTTGAAGCTTTCCATGGATATCTTATGGTAGGAGCAAGAATGTACTGAAATTGGTTTAGATACTTTCAGGTGGCTCACACTGTTAAAGAATGTCTTTCCCCAACTGAAGCCCAAACCCACCTGGTCTCACCCCTTGGAGACACACAGACAGACCTAACTCTCAGCTAAGCCAGAGGTTCTCAACCCAGACTGCACATTAAAATAAATTAGCAAGTTTTTACATCACATGTTCTCACTTATTTGTGGGATCTAAAAATCAAAACAATTGAACTCATGGACATAGAGAGTAGAAGGACGGTTACCACTGGCTGGAAAGGGCACTAGGGACCTGAGAGGGAGGTGGGGTTGGTTAATGGGCACCAAAAAAAAAAAAAAAAAAAAAATAGTTACAAAGAATGATTAAGACCTACTATTTGTTAGCACAACAGGTGACTATAGTCAATAATAACTTCATTGTACATTTAAAAATAACTGAAAGAATGTAATTGGATTGTTTATAACACACAGGATAAATGCTTGAGGGAACAGATCCCCCATTCTCCATAATGTGATTATTTCACATTGCATGCCTGTAATCCTGGCACTTTGGGAGGCGGGCGGATTACCTGAGGTCGGGAGTTCAAGACCAGCCTGACCAACATGGAGAAATCCCGTCTCTACTAAAAATACCAAATTAGCCTGACATGGTTGTGCATGCTTGTAATTCCAGCTACTCGGGAGGCTGAGGCAGAAGAATTGCTTGAACCCAGGAGGCGGAGGTTGCAGTGAGCAGAGATCGTGCCATTGCACTCCACCCTGGGCAACAAGAGCGAAATTCCATCTCAAAAAAAAAAAAAAAAAAAAAAAAATCTCATGTACCGTATAATATATACAACTACTACATACCCACAAAAATTAAAAATTTAGTGAGTTTTTAAAAATACTAATACCTGGGTTCCACTCCAAATCAAATAAGAAGCTCTGGGGTGGGCCCAAGCATCTGTATTTTTTAATGTCCCACCCTAGAAATTCTGATTGAATTGTCCAGAGTGCAGCCTGGGCCGTGGGCTTTTTCAGTATTCTTCAGGAGATTCTAACGTGCAGCCAGAGTGAGACTTGCTGAGGAATGCCTTCTCTGACCACCCGTAAGGAACCACTGCTTCCTTCTCCACCTCCTAACACAATGGGTCTCTGCTGTGGCTGCATATGGGAACCATCTAAAGAACACTGACAAAGCCCAATGCCCAGGCTGTTACCCTAATTCCCTATTCTGTCTCAGTGTTAGTGCCACCAGGAATTAGTGCCACTGACCAAGTTTGCACTCAGGTCATCCGTGACTGACTACAGTGACTGCTGGGGGCGTGACTGCCGCCTGGCTGACGGTGATTGTGAAGCACTTCATTTTAATGTATGCATACTGAGTTTAGAGGTATTAAAATATGAAAAAGAAAAGTCTGTACTTCTCAGAATAGATGAAAGACAATAAATAGCTAGAAAGTGAGCACTTATATGCATCACCTCGTGTTATTTACAAATCAGTATTTCTACCTTGGGTCTGTTGTGCACCTCAAAATTATAAAGGGCTTTTATACCAATTTTCTTATTTAATTTTCACTACTCTCTGGGGTTAGATCAGGTCTTGTTCTTTGCTGTTTTTCTCCATTTCCTGGAAAATATCTGTTAAGTGAATGAATGAATGAATGAATCAGCAGATGAATGGATCCATAACTTTTACAGAGGAGCCAGGCTTAGAGATTTGTTCAGGGACACAGCTCCTAAACAGCATAGCTGGGGCAGGACCAAGTCAGATTCTATCCCTTCTTCTGGACAATGGCCTTCTAATCTAATTTTTTTTTTTTTTTTTT
>NW_016808547.1:1205162-1260597 GCF_001698545.2 Rhinopithecus bieti | reverse complement strand
TTTTTTTTTTTTTTTTGTCCAGATAATTCTTTGTTGTGGTTGCCGTCCTGTGCATTATAAGATGTCTGGCAGCATCTCTGGCCTCTGTTCACTAGATGAAGTAGGCCCCCTTTACTCATGACAACAAAAAGTATCTCTAACATTGCTAAATGTCCCTGGGAGGGGTCTGCAATTTGAGGACCAATGATCTAGACCTACTTCTAGCTGTTTTTTGTTCACCATTTATAAAGGATGCTGTAAAATGGGTATTTATCTCTCTCTCTCTTTCCTTCCTTTTCTTTCTTTCCTTTTTTTTTTTATGTCCTATGGAGATTAGAATATGTGGTCTCTAACATGACTTCCGGACGTATTAATAATCTGCTTTTAACACTGAGCTGGACTTTGATGGAAACAGAATACTAGCAGGTGGAGACTGGCTGGCTAGGACGCAGCCACTGTATGGACCTGTGTACAGTGACTTTGGCACACAGCACCTCTGCAGTAACCTCCAGTGTGGGACACAAAGATGCTCATTGAGATGTGAAGAGTTTAGAACTCTGCATATATCATTATTTTATCCTTTAAAGTGCATTAATGTGTGTGTGCTTTATACTATCCAGAATAGTTTTTAATTTTACCTTTAAAAAATGTATATTTTATTTTACACTTCAACTTGACAAAATATTAGTTTTTTTTCTTTTCTTGAGACAAAATGTTAGTTTTTAAATGTACATGACATTTTCGCTTAATGGACATGAGTAAAACTTCTTAATAGAATTACATATAAGTGTATGTGGGTAGCAAATACCCAAAAGGATTGCTTATTAGGAAGGGTGCACAATCACAAATTGTGGAGAGCATCCTGTGTGCTGTGTGCAGTGTGCAGTCATTCATTATACAGAAAATGCCACTGAGTCACTGTTGCTGCAACGATGCCTGCACAGCTTTGTCCTGAGTCATGGACAGTGGGCTCCTCCCAGCTCTAAGGTCCACTTTCTTTCAATTGAACAAATGTTTATAAATTATTTGACAGTGAGGAACAAGGTAAAGACCCTGCAAATGCAAGACAGAGGGAAGAGGAGACCATCTGTGTGATTACTTACAGGGCATGCTGCAATCCCAGTGGAAGGACCACATTACTTATACCCAGAGGCCAGCGAAGCCTGCCTTCAGATGACACTTGAGCTGGAAAGGACACGCATGGGAAGAGCATTCTAGGCAAAGGAGACTGCGTTTGCAAAGGACCAACACCTCTCCTGGGGAGAAGTGGGGACTGGCAAGAGACATTCGAAATGGGCTGTGTGTTGGTACACTCAGCATGGCTATACTGGCTGTTAAAATACGATAATGCCTCCATCCTGGTTGGAAAATAGCTACTGACTCAAGCCCCTGAAGTGGCCCCTGTAACCCTGGCACCTCCCTGGGGACCCTTGGACTTCCCTACAACCAGCAACTAAAGGGTTAATGTTCAGCCCAGTGGTGGGGCCTCCAAGACCCTACCCCAGCATGGTGCCTGGAGTTTGTTTTATTTGGCTAATGTCCAGAGATACTCAGAAAAAGCTATAGAGGTGGTTAACTATTTTGAATATCACTCTTGGCTTCATGTATCAATTATCGAACTTGAATTTGATCTTGAAGGTGATGGTCAGCCTGTGAAGGCTTTGAGGAGGAAAGTGTCACGATTTTACTTTAGAAAGAGATTATGGAGGCACAGGAGGATGAGCTGATGTGGCTATGAACTAAGGCAGTGTCAGGAAGCACTGGGAAAAGGGTATAGGTTAGAGAGAGGCCAGGAAGAGAGAGACGGGACTCTATAGCTTGGTGGGTATAAGGCCAGGAGAGAAGGAGAAGGTGGGCACTCAGATTTGGGGCACATGCCCCTCCCTGAGATTCAAACCCAGGAGGAAAAGCAGGCGCACAGGAAAGGTGAAGCGGTTACCTGGGAATGTCTGGCTCCTGAGTGGAGGTTGTTTTTGTGTGGATATAGCTGCAGCCCACCTACAGTGCTGTCATCTGCTAGGCTGTTTGTCTCTATCACACTCACCTAAGTCCTGGATAACTGATAGCAAATACAACTTTAGGATTGAGGAACGCCTTTAGCATCCTGCCAGCAGGAGCAAGGAAGAAACCAATGAGCCCAGTGGCTAGGGTTTGCCATGTCCTAGCTCCAAGAACTTCACCTTTGAGGGCTTCTGAGAGGACTGGATATGTTGGCTATGCAAAAGCAGGTGCCCATGTGTGAAAGGGCCTCTGTTGCTCCCCCTCCGCCTTCCTATGACTTTAGTATGTGTACATCCCAGTCAGTAAGTGAGTTCATCTTTATCACACTTGGTTCCATACCTGGAGGAGGACTCGACTCCTTTCCCATATACAGTAGACCTATTTGCATTCAACCAGATCCAGCAGACATCATTGGCTGTTTTATACCAGGTCTTGAGCTAGACACTGGGGGTCCAGTGGGGAATAAATGTGTTGCTACCTTCAAGGCTTCCACTGCAGAGAGGGTCAGAAAGGAGATGAGACATTGAAGGAAGTAGAGGGGTCAGAGTGTTGCAGTCTATATTAATATATGGAGCATTTGGGAGACACCATATATTTTTGAGCAGGGAAGAGAGGACAAGAAAGGAAGGTTAGTCTGGGAGTGAGGGGTACTAGGTAATTGAAGGAGGTCATTTGTGAGTCTCAAATTATAGTTGGTGAAAGCCCCCAAAGGCTTAAACCTGAGGAGAACAAAGCTGAAGTCTGATTAATGGGTTTTGGCAGATATTTTTTTCCCCAATATCCCTTCAAAGGCAAAAAATAACAGAGACATTGTTTTTTCCATTAGTAAATACACTCAACATCTCTTTGTTTGAGTTTGTATTTGTCTGTAGCTGTTTCAAAAGAAAATAACTTTGTTTTTAAGAGCTACTGTGTAGGCCCCGGTGTAGCTCATGCCTGTGCTCCTAGTGCTTGAGAGTTTGAAATCAGTCTGTGCAACAGAGAGAACCCGTCTTTACGAAAAATTAAAATTAAAAAAATGAGCCAGGTGTGGCGGCACGTGCCTGTAGTTCTAGCTACTTGGGAGGCTGAGGCGGGAGGATCACTTGTGCCCAGGAGTTAGAGGTTACAATGAGCTATGGTAATGACACTGAACTCCACCCTGGACAACAGAGCAAAATCCTGTCTCAAAAGAAAAATAAAAAAGAGCAACTATTTAGAAGCATTTCTATATTTGATAATAATTCAATATAAATTCAGTTATCTTGAAGACTTGGCATAAGGAGAGCCTGACTAAATTACTGGGTTCAATTCCTATGGGGAGATGATGTCGTAGGGAAGTCAATTGGTTAATATATAAGGAACTCCTACAAATGCAAGAGAAAACTGTAAACACCCCGTTAGAAAAATAAGGCAGAGGCTTATACTGGCAACTCTAAAAGAAGTAATTTGAGGATCCAATAAACATTTCAAAACATGTTCAAATGAAGACAGCAATGAGATGCCATGTTCCTGTCATCTGATTGGATGGCAATGGCAGAACCGTAGAGTGTCAGAACCTACAAGGACCAAGTGATTTGGCTTCCCCTGGTCATTTTACAGGTGAGGAAGATAGGCCCAGATAGGGGAAGGGACACACCTAAACCCAGCAGTTAGACAGAGGCAAATTCTGAACAGATCCCCCTCTGATGACAGTGGCTGCTGAGAATTCAGGACTGATGAACCTTGAAGAGGTTTTGCAACCTGGAAGGAGGCCTGGTTTCTGTCCTGCCAACTTGATCTTGCAGTTTTCCAAAGTGGCCACGAGATGTCAATGTTAATAATGCTAACAAGTCAACACTTGGAATTGCTCAAATATTGAGCTTATTGCAAAATATGAGGGAGTTTTCAGTTTTCAAAATGTACATTTTAAGAGAGGAAAACCATAAAACAGTGTGGTCAGAGTATCAGGTCAATTTTTTTTTTTTTTTTTTTACTTTATAAAGAAAACTGTATTAGGCACATGTAAAACCTGCCTAAAACAGCATTCCGAGGGTTTGTGACAAAGGAAGTTCAGGTTAGCATATAGCCCCTTTGGGACTTTTTATAAACATTACATCTGGAGCCTGGAGTTCCCTCCAAGAAATTGTATCCTAATCCCTAGGTCCAGGGTTCCTGTGTGATGTGCCGAATAGTGATTTCAAAGCCCTCGCTGCTACTTACCATCCTCAGCTAAGTCACTTTGCCCTCATCGAGCCTCAGTTTTCTCTATAGGATTATTAGCTCCCTCTTAGAGTTGTTTAGAAGATTAAATAGAATGAGACAATGTATTTGAGAAAAGCAGGAGGAGATCATGGTTCTAAGCGCTGGCTCTGGGATCAGACAACTCAGTGCGGTCACTGTCCGCTTCCTAGCTGCATGTCTTTGGAAGGTCATTGCACCTCTTTGGGCCTCCATTCATTCACAGGTTAAAAAGAGGGCTAAAATATTACCCATCTCTTAGATTTCCTGTGCAGATTAAGTGGAGTTAATGTGGTTAAGCATTGAGCATCCTGTCTAGAACTATGTCAATAAGAATAATAATTCTCATGACTACTTGGGTCTCTTATATGTATCTCTGCCTTGCATTGCTGCATTTTAATTTTTAAATATTTGTCTCTTCTCCACTTAACTATGAGCCCCTCAAATACAGATGTTGTGGATATCCACAGCTGATTTTAATATCCACATCCCCCACGTTCAGCCCAGGGCTTGGCTCATACTGCTAAATGGCAGTTCTTCCTTCTCCCTCATTTTGTAGGTAAATGAAAGCTTGGAGAGGTGGACTGATTTGTCCAGTGTTACATATGAGTTAGTACTTCTTCTATTACAGCACTTGTCACTCTGAATTATATGGTGTGTTTACCTCTGTCTACCATGCTTGACCATAAGCTCCCTGAGGGCAGGAAAACTTACCCCAAGTTGGGTCCCCAGAGTTAAAATACTGTCGTTAGCATAGCTAACATTTATTGAGAATGTACTATGTGCCAGACACCCTTCTAAGCACTCTTTTTCATGCATTAACCAATGTAATTCTCACATATAACCTGTAAGCCAGGTACCATCATTATCTGAGTTGTACAGAAGCAGAAGTTGAATCATGGAGAGGTTAACTTATCCAATGTTACACAGTTGGTAAGTAGGAGAGCCAGACAGTCTGAATCTGGGGCCAGAACACTTCTCCTGTAACTTAACCTCTCAGGCAGAAATGCTTCATGAATTTTTGTTGGCTAGAATTGAATCAGTGAGATTGGAGATTGAGCAATACTGTAGTGTACATTGGGGAGTGACCCTAGGTGTGCCTTCAAGTTCTATGTTGAGATCTGCTTCAAATGTACCATCCAAGGGTGACAGGAAGAACCATGTCTGCAAGGAGAATGTTCTGCAGAACCATGTCTGAGTGAGTGGGAGGGGAGGAGTGAACAGGAGGCAAGGTGCCAGGGGAACCGCCCAGCTCAGGCACCATCCAGTTGTGGGGAGCGGGTAGCAGTGGTGAGGACTGTGGAGGAAGCCTGGGAGCTGGGCACCCCCCCATCCCTGCCATGAGTCTATGGTGGGACCACAGTTGTTTGCAACAGCATGGATGAATCTGGAGGACATTAAGTGAAATAAGCCAGACACAGAAACATAAACACTGCATGATCTCACTCACATATGGAATCTGAAAGAGTCAGACTCTCAGAAACAGCGAGTAGAATGGTGGTTCCCAGGGACTGGGAGCTGAGGCAAATGGGAAGATATTGGTCAGAGGATACAAACTTTATATGATGAACAACTTCTAGGGATCTCATGTACAGAGCCATGTGGGTGATGAGAGATGTGCTATTTGGTTTGATTGACCACACCTAGGGTCACTCCCCAATGTACACTACAGTATTGCTCTATCTCCAGTCTTACTGATTCAATTCTAGCCAACAAAAATTCATGAAGGATTTCTGCCTGAGAGGTTAAGTTACAGGTGAAGTGTTCTGGCTCCAGATTCAGACTGTCTGGCTCTCTTACTTACCAACTGTGTAACATTGGGTAAGTTAACCTCTCCATGATTCAGCTTCTGCTTCTGTACAACTCAGATAATGATGGCACCTGGCTTATAGGTTATATGAAAATTATATTGGCTAATGCATGAAAAAGAGTGCTTAGAAGGTTGTCTGGCACATAGTACATGCTCAATAAATGTTAGCTATGCTAATGATGGTATTTTAACCCTGGGAACACAACTTGGGATAAGTTTTCCTGCCCTCAGGGAAACTTACACAGTGTGTATGTATATCAAATCATCACGCTGTATACTTTGAATGTATACACTATTTGTCAATTAAATATTTTAAAATAAAAAATGTCTTAAGAAGAAGATGGTGCTTAGTTCCCTGAGCACCCACAGATGCCTCAGCATCCCTGGATACTCAGTTGCCTGCCACATCCCTCTAGCCCAGATGGACGGTGCATGGGACTCGTCTTCCCAACTCTGTCAATAGGTAGTGGCTCTCTGGAGCCCTGTGCTGGAAAAGATCAGAGAAATGTCCAGTCTCTGTGGGAAGAGCATTCGAGATGCCATCATGTGTCCAGGAGGGGATCGTGGGCCACATTTTAGCCAGTCCTTCTCCAGGCCCTCCCTTTCTGATAAACCCAAATTCTTGCAGCTTCTGCAGGCCTCCCTGGGCAGCCAGGCTGGCACTGGGGTTGTGGACTTTGTCTGGGGAACTGAGAAAAACAGGCTGATCCCCCCAGGGCTCCACCCTAGAATACTGGCACTGTGCATCCCATGCTCTAACTCACTGCACGCAAGTCATACATGAACACCCTGCCTCCCTCCCACCCAGAAGGAGTTGGAGATGGTGTCTCCTGTGGTTGTCCCTAGCTGCTAAGCAAGTCTCCTCCCTTCCTCCATCCCTGCATCATCTCTGCGCTGTGTTATTGTTGGCTGACATGGACAAGGTTGAACATTTGCCAAACATCTGCTCATGTCTCCTGAATGTGCTCCCAAAGAGTCGGGCAGGAAGCAGCACCACCCTTGAACTGCACTGCCAGGGCCTGTGAGCTGCCACACCAGGACACTGCTTGACTTGCTTGGGGCTGGTGGGATCCCCTGAGCTGAGATCTGGTCTCTTCCTTTGGGAATGGTGGAAGAATGGTGAGAGAAGCCTCTTGGTGTTACATCCTTTCTTCCCTCTGGGTAGGGATAATGCTGGGGGTTAGGGACATTCAACAGACAGAGGCCTGCCACAGGTGGCTGGAGATGGAAAGAGGAGGAGGTTAGGTTCCCCCTGGGAGACAGAGGGGAGGCAGTGGCCTCTACTTCTGGGATAGAGATGGGAAGCAGACAAGGATGTGAGTGCAAACAGCTCATTTGTGAGGTGATATGAGACAGGAAAGAGAGGCAAGTCAATAAAAGGTGCGTTTTACCAAGCAGGTAGCACTGGGGGCAGCTGGAACTCCATCCCACTACAGAATCTGAGAGGCAGGATGTGCCTCAGCAAAAACTCCACCTGAGGGGTGAGCATGTGGGGAGATTTACTACTCATCTCACATCTGTCTTTGATTGAGGACTGCTCTGGGGACGGGAACTCCATGGCTTTTTTGTCCTGCTGCAGAGAGTGGGCTGAGAGAAAGCCCTCATGGGGAGCCCCGGGTGCTTGCAGTAGGAAGCCACAGAGGAAATTTGGGCAGGACAGGACAGTTCCTGTTACAAGTGGCAAACAAAGGTCAAAGATAAAGGGTAGATGGGGGCATGGACCCATTACTTATTTCGCTCCTCCTCTTTTCCTGTGTTTTCTTTTTCTATTATTCTTCATGGTTACTTGCTCATCTCTCTCCTCCCCTGCCTGTCTCTCTCCTGTCACTTCTCCTGTCTCCCTCTTTCTGTTATCTCTCTTACTCTTTCTTTCCCTATGTACCTGCTTCTCCTCTCTGTTTTCCTTATGTATCCCAGACATGGAACAAGCAAGTAATGGATTGATAAAGTGCCTTCATTCCTACTGCCCAAGCAGGGGCCCTTTAGTCCCGCCCCAGGGAGATGCTTCCTCCTGTTCCCAGGATGAACACGGCTCCACTAGTACCTTAGCTGGTAGAGTGATCTTGGACCACTTTACGTTGGCAAACACAGGCTCAGTTTGGCAATTACAATGTTGTTTTTCCGTGTCACAATGAAGTTCTGGACTTAATTGTAAAGTTGAATCTTTTTTCCTCCTCCAGCTCAGCTCACTGCTGGCAGGAGGTCCCTGGTAGATTTACTTCTCCACCTCGCCAACTGCAGTTTCTGACCCTTTTGGGGTTGAAGTTTGAGGGCAGGAAAATAAATGAGATCATCAGGAAAGTTCTTTCTTGACACCAGTTCTGAGAGATCTAGCTTCTGTGTTCTCTGGTCTTGGCAGATGGCCAAGGTCACTGTCTATCTTGAGTGTTTTGAGACTTCCTTGGGGATCTCCCACTCTGCGGGGTCTTTCCTAGGGTTTCTATGGAAGGCAGATTGGTCTGTCATCCAACTCATTGCTTGCTCTCAGCCTCTGGGCATTCCCCATACTTTTGGGTTTTTCTTGTTGAGGTCTGTCTTCTCTTTCAAGGATACCACCTAGATGGGGCCTAGGATGATCCCACATTCTCTCTCTCTCTCTTTCCCTCTCTCTTGTAGCCCACATCTGGCCCACAGGAAACAGCCATGGACTCTTTGAGCTCCAACAAATTCTGGGTGCATAGATACAGCCCCATGAAGTCACTCTTTTTCTTGCCACCAAAGCAGCAACTCCGTGTTTCCTAATTTCTCTCTGTTTTTAGCCTTTCCAGGTGGGAGTCAGCACCAGTGCTGGGTTTCCTTCAAATGGCAGGGCGTGCTAATCAATATCCCCGAGTGACCTCCTTGAAGCTCTCTTCTGTTAACTTCAGGTGGAGGGGGCATATTCTCATCCATCTTTGGGGATGATGCAAGGACACAGAACACCACCAGTTTTCTCAAAAAAACCCTTTTCTCATCTCTAACTGCTGACTCTTATAAACCTCTCTAATAGAAGCCGAAGTTTTTGGTCACTTCCTTTGTAAATGTTTCCAAGAGAGGGCTATAATGTGCAGAGTTACCCAATCTCATTTGATCATGGAATTCCTTTTGCATTATTATGGTACCTGTAACCTTAGAGGCAAGCATGTCTCATAGGACTGCTGCTGCTCCTCTGACCTTCCATTTCTTGCCCAACCAGAAGACTCATCCATCAAAGCTCAGCCCAATTCCCCCCTCCTCCAGGAAGTATCTCTTGATGTTTCCCAAGTAGAGAGAGGTACTTTCCTCCCAATACCCCACAGTGCCTTTTATACCCCACTCCCACCCATCACAATACATGAACTCCAGGGTAAATTTCTCTTTCCCTATTATCTGTCCCTTGCAGGGATCTAGTGAAGAGGGACCACATGTTGCTCACTTTGAGGTTCCTAACAAGCAACCTGAGTGCCTGATATTTAGCTCGTGCTCAGTGTGTGTTTGTTAAGTGACTGAATGAGTTCTTAAAATTTGGGCCAGCCTGGCCCAAGACAGACCTCTGGGATGTGTTGATTGAGCAGGTCTTTTGCACAAAGATTTCAGAGGAACCCTTTATTGAGGATGGTGACTAAGTCTGGATATAGTTCCCCAACTCTCCCCACCAGTGTTAGACAAATTGTACTCAGGGGACAGAGGAGCGTAATAATTGGGCCTTGTCAGATGCAGTGGCTCGTGCCTGTAATCCCAGTGACTTGGGAGGCTGAGGCGGGAGGATTGTGTGAGCTCAGGAGTTTCAGGCTGCAGTGAGGTATGATTGTGCCACTGCACTCCAGCCTGGAGGACAGGGTGCAACCCTCTCTATAAAATAAAATAAAAACTATTAAAAAAAGAAGAATGGGACCTGTCAACCTGAGTTTGTGGCAGTGGGACTTGCGAATGGCAGCTCAGCCTCTGTTTTATTTTAAATGAGTCATTGAGAGAAACTGAAGAGTTGATTCAGAGAATGAAGGCTCAAATACCAACCACAGGCTCAACCAACTATGAATAGAAAATGTAGGGGAAAGAAAACTCACAATAAAAAATAATAATATGACCATAAAAATAATATGAGGCGGTGCATGGTGGCTCATGTCTGTAATCTCAACTCTTTGGGAGGCTGAAACAGGAGGATTGCTTGAGCCCAGGAGTTTGAGGTATTGCAGTGAGCTTTGATCACACCACTGCCTGGGCAACAGCGACCCCATCTCTAAAAAAGAAAAAAATAACAATACAAATAAAAACCAACACAGTATGACAACTGTATATATAGCATATGTGTGTGTGTGTGTGTGTGTGTGTGTGTGTGTGTGTATAGCATGCTGTATATATAGCATTCCTCCTCCAGGAAGTATCTCTTGATGTGTTGGGTGTTATAAGTAATCTAGATGTGATTTAAAACATATAGGAGGATGTGCATGGGTTATATGCAAACATGACACCATTTTAGTTGTAGTTGGAACATTTACTCACACTGTTTTTTTGTTTTGTTTTGTTTTGTTTTTTTTTTGAGATAGAGTCTCACTCTGTCACCCAGGCTGGAATGCAGTGGTGTGATCTTGGCTCACTGCAACCTCTGCCTCCCGGGTTCAAGCAATTCTCCTGCCTCAGCCTCCCAAGTAGCTGGGACTACAGGCACCCACCACCATGCCTGGCTAATATTTTTTTATTTTTTATTTTATTTTATTTTTTAGTAGAGCCAGGGTTTCACTGTGTTGGCCAGGCTGGTCTTGAACTCCTGACCTCGTGATCTGCCTACCTCAGCCTCCCAAAGTGCTGGGGATTACAGGCTTTTTTTATTTTGTTTGATAGGATCTTGCTCTGTCACCCAGCCTAGAGTGCAGCAGTGTGATTGTAGCTCACTGTAAACTTGAAGTCCTGCTGCCTCAGCTTCCCAGGCACCTAGGACTACAGGCATGTTCCATGCCAGACTTCTTACTACAATTTAAATGTACAAAACAAAGGACTCCTATTCTCTACAGTTATGTGATTTTCTTAACAAATCTCTACCACCTGGCAAAGGTGTGATGGGGAGGAGATGAATTAGACTTAAATAAACCATAAAATCTTATTCTGATGCAATAATTCAAACAGTCCCTTTAGGTAAAATTTTTGATCTCTTAGGTTTGTCCCCACCATCCTTCCCTACCCCCAGATGATATGTAGTGCATGTGGAGGGCTTATAAGCTGTGCATGGCATCAGGAGAAAAGGCGGGTTCTTGAGTCCATGAGTTGTCCTGGAGGGTCCTTGCTGAGCTCTGCCATGAGGCACCTGGACTGCTCTGGGCTGGTGACTGCTGAAGGCTGACCAGCTCCCTCTGCTGATACTGGCCATAGTTGTCTGTGGCTGGAGTGATTAGTGATCTGGCCTGGTCAGTACTTTATGGTCCTTCTTGGTTGACCAAACCCCCCTCAGTTCTCGATGGCGCTGTGGCTGCCCTACTGCCTTCAGATACAGGCCACTTTGTCCCTATAGCAGGGACATCGTCTGGTAAACTCTCCTGCTGAACCCTCAGCTAACTTCTGCTTATCTTCTTCCACAAATTGGAATTTTTCAATCATGAGCACAGCACACTGGAATGAAAAGCAGCTCATTTGTGCTCAACTCAAGCCCCATCTCCCTGATCCTGCTAAATCATGAGTTTACTTTGATGTGGTTTCCCTTTAAGTTCTGCAAGTCATGATTTCCCTATGGTTGTATATGAGAGGTGACTACAGCTTGAATTGGGCAAAAGCATTTTCCTAAACTTCCCTAAAATATCAGATTAATATATATATAGAAACAGGAAGTAGAGAATCTCTAGGCAGGCAGGAGAGGGTCCCTGGCAAAGCCCGATCTTCAAGCTGAAAAGCCTGAAACCCATGGCCCAAAATGATAACTTCTATCCCTGTTTGCCCACTCTCTCCCAATTGGTTCTTTCTGAATAATATCTTTTTACCAACTGAATGTTGCCTTTTCCAAAACTACCTACAGCCCATCCCACCCTCCATCCTGTGCCTATAAAGACCCCAGACTGAGCCAGTAGATGGGAGAAGCAGCTGGATGTCGAGGAGAGGCAACCTGACTTTGGAGGAGAGAGACAGACAGGTGACTTGACTTCGGAGGAAAGCAATCTGCCCTTCCCATCCCCTTTTCAGCTCCCCTCTCCACTGAGAGCTGCTTTCATTGCTCAATAAAATTCTCTGCATTCACTATCCTTCAGTTTGTCCATGTGACCTCATTCTTCTTGGGCACTGGACAAGAATTTGGTACCCACCAAGTGCAGGTTCCCAAAAAGGCTGTCACACTGGCCCTTTGCCCTCATTGGCAGAGGGCAGTTGCCACATGTGATGAGGCAGAGGGGCCACTGAGCTGAGAGCATACTGCTGTCTGCAGACAGCAGAGCGAAGACAGCACTGTAACATGCCATCTGGCATTTTGGGATCACAGGCTGTGGGGCCTGCATGGAGTTTGCTCCTGCCTGCACAAAAGTGGCTGGCTGGTTCTTGCACTCACTCACCTATGCACTCCCTCACATGAAGGGTGGGGTCCAGTGGGCCCAAGTAAATGGAGTTTGATTCTACTGGCACTGAAGCAGCCTGCACTTGCTTTCCTACACGCTCCCTCCCATGAAGGGTTGAGCATGGCAGGCTGAGTAAACAATACACCCCTGTCACAGGTCCCATGTAGGGGTCAACAAAACAGCCTGTATCAATATTATGCCCCTTTTTCCTTCTCTTACCAATCTCCCCTTCTGTCCATTATTCTTTGAGACCAGAGGTATGAGCTCCAATCTCTACTTCCTCTATGTCATACCCTCTCCCCTAGGGTAGCATCTTAGGCTGTTGTCTCCCTCCTCCAAGGCCAAAGGTATTTGCTTTCTATTATGGAATTAATTGTGAAATTTATCAACCAGACCTGCCTCCTAATAAGCCAAAGAGGAATGGGGGTAAGAAAACCAATTGGTTTTCTTTCTTGCAATAAATCTAGCTTATAGAACTACTGCATGGTTGGAGATCCAGAAAATCCTATACAGATGCCAGAAGCTGAATGATTCGTCTTGCCTTCCTACTCTACTAGTCTGTACTTGCTTGTCTCTTCTCCCATCTCCAGGCAGGTGTATGCCTCCATTGCCTAGGAAAAGAATGGAAACAGAAACAAAAAGAAAAGCATATTCCTATATTATAAAATAATATACAATATCCAAATGCTGTAATTATACAGATAGGAACGTGAGAGAACAGAAGAGGGAGAGACTCAGGGATGCTTTGTATTTGGGAAAACTTCATAGAGCAAGGGCCATTCCAGTAGGGAAAGGGGCCTATATACTAGTGTGTAACTTTTTAACTTTAGCTTTTTGAGACAGGGTCTTGCTCTGTTGCCCAGGCTGGAGTGCAGTGGCATGATCTAAGCTCACTGCAACCTCCTCCTCCTAGGCTCAAGCAATCCTCCCACCTCAGTGTCCCGAGTAACTGGGGTTACAGGTATGCACCACCACATCCAGCTAATTTTTGTATTATTTTGGAGACACGGGGTTTCACCACATTGCCCAGGCTGGTCTCTAACTCCTGGGCTCAAGCAATCCTCACATCTCAGCTTCCCAAAGTGCTGAGATTACAGATGTGAGCTATTGTGCCTGGCCTAATGTGTAATCTTGAAAGACCCATTCAGAGGACTAGACTTCAGAAGACAGTCAGTTAATTGTTAGGAACCATACCCTCCAAGCAACTGGATTGCCTATTGACTTTAATATTTGTGAATTCTTCTGATTAAAAAGTAACAAATGCTCACTGGATTAAATAAATGCTCACTATATACTTATACTGGGTATAAGTACCTGTAGTATTAATTTTTCATGTGCCTCCTTAGCATACATTTTATATGCCATAAAGAGTCATCAGACTCATATCAGACTTTCTATGAGAAAGCACATTACTTGTATAAACCCCTGAATATTGGGATTAATTTGTGATGATAATATTTCCTGACTTGTTCTAATTCATTTAGAAATTGGTAGTAGAAATGGAATGCTACATTGACAGATTGGCTAGGCAACAGCAAAACTAAAATATGTGCATTGACAGATTGGTTAGGTAATAGCAGTGAGGAAACTGAATCAGATTGAAAACCCTGCAGCCCTGCTATACGGTGGTAAAATATTTATAAGACTAGCCTGCAATAACTTGGAAGGTTTATTCACTTCCTAATGAACTTGTAGCTCTAGGGGAAGGTGTTGAAAATAGAATGTTGGTAGCATGTACTGGTTATTACTGTGCTTAACAAAATTTACAAGGAAGAGATAAGCACAGAAAATAATTGACTAGTTTCTAGGAATAATAAAAGAAAATAGAGAAAGTCAGAAATTAAAGTTGAAAAGCTAACTGCCTTTAGATGATAAATGCTAAGTAATGGAATTTAGAAAGATTTTAAATGGCCAAAGGCAAATATCAAATTAAGGGTGTGCTACCCAATTGGAATTAAGGCAAAAGTCAAATGAAGGGTGTGTTCCATAACTATTGTTAAAATTTCCCTCTGGCTAAAATGTGTCAGAGAAAAGATTAGATTAAGGCTGTGGCCTTGACACCTATTGCTCCAAGTTGCCTCAAGGTAGCCACTACCACATTAAGTGAAAGAAGCTGGGGTGCCTAGAATGAAGAAATAAAGCAGATCTGGAAACCAAGCTTTCAAAGAACAATGGGTGTGGTTCTTGGAAGAGGAACTGACTGCTAAACTTTGAGACTTATACACCAGTACACCAACAAAACAAAGCAACCTCCCTTCTCATGATTCTGGCCTTGAAAGGCCTGTGATTATTTGGGACCTATAAACACTCTTGAGACTCCAAGAGGCAAACAGGCTGGGAGAGCTATGCAGCCCCCCAGGAGAACACACTTTCTGAAACCTACTTCAGATGAGGTCAAGGAGGCAAGGGAAAAGGAAGAAACTTCTGAAATATGTCCTTGGAGGACAATAAAAAAGGGAGTGCCCTCCAGAGAGCAGCCTAAAGGACTAACTAGGGAACATCTCCTATCCTCCAGGTCAGAGGTCCTCACAGTGGCTGTCCAGTAGGATTTCAGAATTTCTATGGTTCTATGACTACAGGAGTCTCCCATTTTTCTCCTCTTTGAATGAGAGTCCTTATGGCTATTGCCTCTGTTCCACCACTGAATACTGGTACGTAGAAGGCAGGTAACTTGACTTTTCAGATCAGCAGTTGACAAAGTATTGGCCACTGGCCAAATACAGCTTACAGCCTTCTGCCTATTTATTTATTTATTTGAGACAGGGTCTCACTCTGTCACCCAGGCTGGAGTGCAGTGGCACGATCTCGGCTCACTGCAACCTCTCCTCCCAGGTTCAAGCGATTCTCATGCCTCAGCCTCCTGAGTAGCTAGGACTACAGGCACGCATCACCACACCTAGCTAATTTTTTTGTGTGTGTATTTTTAATAGAGATAGGGTTTCACTATCTTGGCCAGGCTGGTCTTGAACTCCTGACCTCCAGCAATCCGTCAGCCTTGGCCCCACAAAGTGCTGGGATTATAGGCGTGAACCACTGCACCTGGACCCTTCTGCCTGTTTTTGTAAATAAAGTTAGATTTATTTACAAAAGCCAAGCTCATCATTTGCATACTATCTGTGACTGCTTTTTGTGCTACAGTGGCAGAGCTGAGGAGTTGCAACTGAGATGCTATAGTCTGCAAGCCTTATATTCTTACACTTTGGCCCTTTAAGGAAATATTTGGTGACTCCTGTTCTAGGATGATAGTCCCCTCGACCACGAGGAGCCACATCTGACTCAATGCAGAGACCACTGTGCATTTTCTGGATATTCTAATCTTTTGAGCAGGGTGCCTGGACTGAATGGGACTTTGTTTTGTCTCCCATGGAGTAAGAGTGAGTGCTTGTTTGTTTTGTGGAGGAAGGAGGGAGAAGAGGAACATTTGGTGACCAGAATGTGGCTGAGATAATGAATACTCACTAAATATCCATGTGCTCTTCCTAGATGCCTTGTAGTTGGTTGTGGTCAGAAAATAAGTTCTAGGCAATAGATAGTGAGTAAAAATGTCATATATCACTCCTGGCCTGAGGCATTGAAAAACTCTTGTATAATTCTTTGTGCTTTCTCATCCTCAGATGTGGAGCTCTGGAAGCATTGAGTTAAGATGATGGAGACACAAGGTGGAGACAGCCTGGATCTCTGAGTCACTTTGAAAGGTCTGACTGATACAATAAACATCCAGCTAAGTCATAATTTAAATAAAATTGAGTTTATACTATATTATTGATAGTGACAGGAGGCAGAGAAATTCTAGGCAGACAGGGGTGGATCCCTGGCAAAGCCCCACTCTCAAGTCAAAAAGCCTGAAACTGAGGCCCAAAGTGAGAACTTCTATCCCTGTTTTCCTGCTCAAATGTTGCCTTTTCCTAAATCACCCATGGCCCCACCCCATCCCATCCTGTGCCTATAAAGACCCCAGACTCAGCTTGCAGAGGGTAGAAGCCACTGGATGTTGGGGACTATGTCTGGACATCAGAGAGCAGTGACTAGACTTCAGAGAGCTTGATGGCATAACTTCAGAGAAGAATCCAGCTAGAGATGGCTGGACTCCAGGGGAAGATTACCTACTTGTCCCATCCCCTTTTCAGCTCCCCTTCCCACTGAGAGCCACTTTCGTTGGGGACAATAAAATCCCCTGCATTTACCATCCTTCAATTCGTTCATGCAACCTCATTTTTCCTGAACAATAGATAAGAGCTCAGGAGCCATGAGTGCAGATACAAAGGGCCCAGTGAGCTGTGAATACTTAAGCCATCTATGGATGGCAGAGCTAAAAGAGCTCTGGGGCTTCAGGGTTTGCACAAAGTTTGTTCCTGCCTGTATAGAAAAGCACTTGCTCTGCTCTTGCACCTGCCTACCTGTGTACTCCCACTCATGATGGGTGGAACACAGTGGGTCCCAGCGAGTGCCCGTGCAGAAGTGGCCAGCTGGTTCCAGCACTCATATACCCTAGTTCCCACCTTGTTTGCTCACATGCTCTCTCCCACGAAGAGTGGAGAGCAGTGGGCTGCGTAAACTGGGACCCCCTGCTGCAAGTCCCACTAAGAGGTCAGGGAAATATCCTGCTTCGTTATCTATATTTAATAATACAGTTTTATATTTGTGTTATTAATAATTTCCCATAGTATGTAAAATAGTCTTTGGAAACATGATTTGTAATAACTTTATGTTATTCCATTGGATTATTTTATTGATAATGCTCCATGCTTGGAAAAGTATCCTGAGAAAGACAAGTTCATTCACTGCTTGTAGGAAAACAATTTAGTGCAACTTTTTTGAAGTGCGTAATAAGAGATGTCAATTAGCCAGGTGTGGTGGAACACACCTGTAGTCCCAGCTACTCATGAGGCTAAAGCAGGAGGATTGCTTGAGCCCAGGAGGCAGAGGTTGCAGTGAATGGAGACAGCACAACTGCACTCCCACCTGAGTGACAGAGTGAAACCCTATTTCAAAAGTAAATAAATAAAGAGATGTGGGCAAAAATTTATCAACCAAGATTTTTGTTTTAGCTTAATTTATAATATCAAAATTGGAAATGACCTAAATATCCTACAGTAACCAATCTGTTAAATTAATGACAATACATCTCCAGGCATTGCCTGTGTGTTGATGTGGCTTCTTTAGCATCAAGTCGCTGGAACTTGAGACAGAGAACATGGATCTGATCTAACAATTGGCAGCTTGAATGCTCTATCTTTCACACTGTACCTATTCATTTCCTGCCGACCGCCTTGGATTATAGATAGGGCTGGCTGAGGTTTTTCTCCTTTTAATTTTCTTGGCAGCTCACGACTTCTGGCTGCAAAGACTTTTCAGATGGTCTCTTGGACATCAAACAGCTACAGGCCAACATTGGTTACATAAAGTGCAAATGAATCATGAACATGTGGATTATATTTCTATTCAAATACACAGGGATTTCAAATTATGGGAAATGGACTATGGGCTGTACAAATTAGCACTAGGTTTGGGAAGTCAGTGGAAATGCTGAACAGATTCTCAGTTATGTCCATCTACTCTGCCCCAAAACCTTCTTCCTTAGCACCCTAGAAATTACAGTTAATTAATTCAAGGGAATGCTGAATACTAGTCTTTCCTGCAAGAGAGAGGGAAGGCCGAATGAATTTGCCAAAGGTTCTTAGGGTTTATTTATTTTGTTCCAAAGCCAGCAAAGACTGAACAACATGCAAAATATATCCTCCCTTCCCCTTGGCTTCTGTGTTGGAACTTTCTTAATTTTATCTTTCTTCAGTCTCTTCTCTGTCTTGGTGTTGCATCTCTGTGGGATGTCTTTTCCATTGCTTGTTTCTTCAATGTTGAAATTTTATAAGACTTTATGCTCAGTCCATTTTTTTTTGTATTGTTATTTTTGTTCTATTCTGTCTCTGCTGCTTGAATCAGAACTTAGTCCATTTTTCTTACTGTGTTTTCTATATTATTTTAAATCAGAACCTTTGACTTCAACTACTTTCTATACGCTGATGATGTTCATATTTCTATCCCCATCTCAGATTTCTCTCCTGACCTCTCCAGTTCCTGCATCCTTACGCCCATTGGGCATCTCTACTCTCTGTAGCCCACATTTGCTCCAAACCATGTGTCCAAACTGAGCTCATCATCTTCCTCATCATTCTAATTGTTTTCCCTGCATTCATTATTTTAGTAACTAGAAGTATCAGTCACCAATGCCATTATTTAATTAGTTTAGGCAATTTTGAGTCTTCGCTGGATGCCAGACACAGTTAGATCAGGGAACACAAAGATGAATAAGAGCTAGTTTTTGGCCTCAATGTGTTCACAACCCAGTGGAGAAGATGGACATATAAACAAATAATTACAGAGAAAGCCCAGCATTAGAAATATGCAGAGAATCTTAGTAGCGTGGGAAAGGGGCATGAATTATATTGGTGGTGGGGAGCATTCAAAGGAGAATTTTAGAAGGGTGATCCCTGAGCTGGCAATAAAAGGGTGAGAAAGGTAAAGGAAGAGAGGGGACAGATGCACAAAAGCATGGAGGTGACAGACAGCAGTGAAACGACTTTGCTGGAGCCTGGCATTTGAAGCAAGTAGGCAGGGCTTAGTTATATAAAGGCTTGCATGCCTTGTTCAGAAGGTTTGGGTTTTTTTCAGATAGTTTATATAGTCTCTCAGAGGAGTGTTCAGTGGCAAATATAAAGGTGAGACTTCTCCCCCTCCTCCTCTTCCTCTTCCTTCTTCTTCTTTCTTGAGAGAGGGTCTCCCTATATTGCCCAGGCTGGTCTTAAATTCCTGGTCTCAAGCAATCTTCCTACCCCAGTCTCTTCTCTTAAAGTGTTGGGATATAGGTGTGAGCCACTGTGCCTGGCCAAAAGGTCAGATTTCTATGATTATGAGAGAGGATGAATTTGAGAAGAGTAAGACTGGATAAAGGTAAGAGAAATTAGGAGACTCTTGGGTTATTCTAGCTGAATAGTATGAATTTCTAAGCCAGGAAGTGGCAGAGAAGTCAGTGAGTCTGAGAGATATTTAGAATATATAACTGTCAGGGGCCAGGAACAGTGGCTCACGCCTGTAATCTCAGCACTTTGGGAAGTTGAGGTGGGCAGATTGCTTGAGGCCAGGAGTTCAAGACCAGCCTGGCCAACATGGCGCAACCCCATCTCTACTAAAAATACAAGAAAAATTAACCGATCATGGTGGTGTGCACCTGTAATCCCAGCTACTAGTGAGGCTGAGGCACCAGAATCACTTGAACCTGGGAGGCAAAAGTTGCAGTGAGCCGAGCTCGAGCCCCCACACTCCAGCCTGAGTGAAAGCACAAGACTGCCTCAAATAATAATAATAATAATAAAAGAAATAAAGAAAATGTAACTGTCAGGACTTGACCTGAAAGTTGAGATAAGGAAAAAAAAAGGAGTCAGGGATAGATTGTAGCTATCTGGGTTGGGTAATTGGGAATATAGTAATGGTGCTAGCAGAGAAAGCACAAGGGACTCAGAAATATTCTTGATATATTAGGCTGTGGTTCCTTGAACTCATCCTCCTGTTTTCTGTCCCTGTACCATGGTGCATACTGATGCCTATAACTCAAACCTGCCCACCACCCTTTTCCAGCTGGCCAACTCACCCAAAGTTCAGAGTAAACTCGTTCGTCTATCCAGCGTTTATCTGACCTAACTCAGCAGGGTCTGTGCCTTCTTCTGTGCTCCCACATCTCCCAGGGCTGAGCTTTATCCCCCAAACCACCTCACTGTAATGTACTTGCCTCCGTCCCCTCCATCAGTCTCCAATAGAGAGGTTTTGAGGACAGAAGCCCAGCAGCCAGTCAGTTGCTCTTTGCTGACTACTGCATGCATCTTGCGACGAAATGAAGGTTGTTCTTTTTGGTTACAGAATTGAAATCTAATGCGTCAGAGAAATGAGGACAACATAGATGGCATTTGAACCTTGATTTTTCTTTCTTTCTTCTTATCATTTTTTGAGATGGGGCTCACTCTGTCACTCAGGCTGGATTGCAGTGGCACAATCACAGCTCACTACAGCCTCGACCTCCTGGGCTCATGTAATCCTCCCACCTCAGTCTCCAGAGTAGCTGGGACTAGTGGTGTGTGCTACCATGCCCAGTTAATATTTTTTTCAGAGATGGGGATCTCACTATGTTGCCCAGGCTAGTCTTGAACTCCTGAACTCAAATAATCTGCCCACTTTGGCCTTCTGAGCTTTGATTTTGTGACAATTGTTACCAGTGTGGTCTCAGGGAAAGAGGAAAGATGCAGGCAGCATGTTCTATGACCATCTAATAGTGGGATTGGGGGCTATAACAACTTCTCAAGCTATTAGGTGAGTGGGAAGTTTCACTTGTGTGAGTGAATGGCCAATACCCTGGAGGCAAAGCATCTGGGCTCAGGCCTTTCAGGGACCAGGGTGGGAGGAGAATGGCTGATGGAAAGTAGTAGCACTGGTCAAAACAGCAAGATGACAGCAGGATGCTCCAAGGAGGAGAGCTCAGTCACAGGGCTCCAGGTGAGCCTTTCCCTTGATTCCTTAGCCATGTAGGATGGGTGTCAGCTGCAAATGAGATTCTTGAAAAGGGCAAGGACAGGAACAGGCTAATTTCAGGGGCAGAGGAAGAAGGAACAGTGGAAGGAGGAGGAAAGGTGAAAAAATGCCTCTAGAGAAACAGTGGAGCTGTTGGAGCAGAAATGGTGGAGGCACAGAGAGAGCAACCTGAGTAGGAGCTCCTAGCCTGCAGTGGGGCTGTGTCCACTGCATATTGTGCAGACATGGAGATAGCAACCCAAGTGAGCTCCAAGCCTACAGTGGGGCTGTGTCCACTGTGTCCACAGCAGATGGTGCAGGCATGGAGACAGCAGCCCATATAAGCTTCAAGCCTACAGTGGGGTTGTGTCCACTGCAGATGGTGGAAACATAGAGTCAGTAACCCAAGTGAGTTCCAAGCTTACAGTGGGGCTGATCTGGGGGAGCCTCCAGAACTTGACAGCCTCACTACTGATTTCTTTTGGCTCTGTAGTCAATGTAAAGGAAGAGAAAAGGGTGAGATGACCTGGAAGGAGTTGAGAAGGCATCCTGGGGGAACTGGAAAAACCTTTGAAGCTAAGCCTAATGTCATCCCCTCTATGAAGTCTAGTCTGTGTTCTCATTGTTGGAGTTCTTCTCTCCCTTGAGCTCATGCCTGGACTTTAAGTCATCCAGTCTATCCCCACACTGTGTTCTTAGTTCCGCAGTCACCACTTTTGGACATAAGGCTGAGATCTGATATTTGCAACTTGACTCTGGGGCCTTCCTTGAGAACAGAGCTCTGGCCTTTTGTGCTAACTCTCTGTTCTTTAAACTGCCTCAGTGAGTAGACACGGCCTTGGGTGGACCATTGGGCTCTTTCTGGTTGACATCCATCCAAATACATTCAGTTTCCCCTGGAGAGGTGGAATTCAGACAACAGTCCTTTGTCCCCCGTGGCTTAGCAATCTGCGGCAGCATGAACTGGAATACTCAGCATTCCAGCCAAGCCTCTGCCTCCTCCAGGTTTTCCTAGCTAGTACAACTCCGTAATTTCTGCAAGACAAAACTGACTTAAGGTAGGAAGAGCAGAACTTACTTACCATCTTCCAAATGATGTACTTATTGCTTGCTTATCTCCACCTCAAGGAGGAGCAAAGATATAATGCCCCAGGGCTTAACCCAGGACTTTCATGTTAGTTCTGGTTCTAAGTCATTCCTGGGTGCCATTTGTTACTCTCTGGGTCCCTTATTGCTTCTTGGGTCCCTGTATGTGCTGGTATTGGAGTCACTTTACTTTTTTCCTTTACTACAACAGACAATCCAGATGAGTCTCCACAGTCAGTCAGTCAGCCAGATAGTGGCCATAAGTATCAATTGATATTTGTCAGTTTCTTCCCTGCTCTTGTCTAGTTTGGAGGAGATAACCAAACTTAGACGGCATTCTACAATGTGATGCTGACCACAATATGCCTTAATTCAGAGAGGTAATACAGGTGAAGTGATTAGCACAGTGCCTGGCACAGAGTAAATGTCAGGAAATGTTAGCTGCCATCACTACCATCACCATCATCACCATCATAACCACCACCACCACCACCACCACCATCATCACCATCATAAACACCACCAACAACCACCACCACACCATCATCATTATCATCCTCATCATCATAACCACCACCACCACCATCATCACTATTTTCACCACTGCTATGATCACCATCGTCATAACCACCACCATCATTGCCATCATCACTACTACTACCATCACTATGATCACTATCATCATGACACCATCATCATCACCACCACCGTCATCATCATGATTACCACTACCATTCTTACCAACATCATCTTCACCATCATTATCATTATCACAATCATCATTATCATTGTCACCACCACTACTCTCATTATCATCATTACTAGTATAGCCACCACTGTCATTGTCATCACCATCATCCCCACCATCACCATTATCATTGCTGTTCATTACAATTATTCATATGATCTCTTTATCTCCCACTGTCCAGGCCCAGTCTAGAGTATCATACTATCATATAGAACTTAGTCAGGGCAGCTGGCGGCTGATATGTTAAATTGAAGGGGACTACTAGAGCAGAATAAGCACACTTCATCCCTAGAGAGAAAAGATAAGATATAGTCCAGAAAGGAGAGCCATAGGCCCTGAAGTCTGGGAGTCACTGGGTTTAGTCTACCAGTGGTCAGTCTTGAATTGGGAAGAAGCTGGAGAAAAAGAGCAAGGGCTTGAGTCAGTCCTGTGAGGATAGATGAGGGTGTTGCTGGAGGGCAGGAACATGGCTTACCCATTCTGGTCTCCCACAGTTCAGTGGGTACCTGGCTCAGTGCAGGTGCGAAGGAAGTCCTTGGTGCATTGAACTAGCTTCCTGGTGACAGATACTATGGTGAGTTTCTCTCCTGTGAATTATACTTGCTTCTAGGTTGCTCTTGGGGAAACATTTGTAGTCAACATAGTATTTGCGGAATTTTGTGTATTGGCCATGAATAATTAATGATAAATATGTATATATGTGAGTATATATGTACAATGTAAAATACATACACACACATAAAACTTTTTCATTAAAATAATAAAAGGCTTCTAGAATAAAAGAATAAACTGAGACTTTATGCTTTGAGTGTACAGAAAATATTTTCTGATACATTAAAAATATAAGATGAGATTGGGTATTTATGAATATGCTTTCAAAAGTACAAAGTGGGCCCGGTGCAGTGGCTCACACCTGTAATCACAGCACTTTGGGAGGCCAAGCCAGGTGGATCACGAGGTCAGGAGATCGAGACCATCCTGGCTAACCCGGTGAAACCCCTCCTCTACTAAAAATACAAAAAAATTAGCCGAGCGTGGTGGCGGGTGTCTGTAGTCCCAGCTATTTAGGAGGCTGAGGCAGAGAATTGCTTGAACCTGGGAGGTGGAGCTTGCAGTGAGCCGAGATCACGCCACTGCACTCCAGCCTGGGCGACAGAGCAAGACTCTGTCTCAAGAAAAAAAAAAAAAGGTACAAAGTGCATGAAAAATTGATAAAGCAAGCTCTACCTATCTGTAATTTGCTGAAATGTCTGCCTGCTTGGGAGCTGCTGTGGACAAAGGAGACTTTGAGCAGAGGGTCTCTTTCTAGTCTTAGTATGCAGCAGACTGGTCACAGCAGGACGATGAAGTGAGTTCTTCATTCATCAGCCATCGCCGTGGATGGTTGAGATGGGTGCTGGTGGCAGAACGATTGGCATTGGTGGCCTGTATGACTTTCGCTGTTTCTGAGATTCTTTGTCCTTGAGCAAATCATTCTTCCCTCTAGGCCTCAGTCTCCCAGTGTGTATGATGAGTGGGCTGGTTTAGGACAAGGGTTTTCCTAATGTGCTCAGCAGAGCTCCAGGGGGCTGTTGAGGAGAGGAGGCTGGGGGCAGGGCAGCAGACTTGCCACCTTGCCTTCAACCAGAACAACTTCACATTTATCTGTTTTAGCCATTGGTGTTTCATGTGAGATGTTATTTGTAAAAAGAGATCTGGTCCTTTTCAAAGTTTGCAAATCACATGGATCAACTCATCCCTAAGTTCTTCCAGCTCTGACTTTCATGGTTCCATGACTATGATCCCTCAAGGCTTGGAGTGGATACCAAAGATTATTGCCTTTCCTTCTTGGCACAGGTGAGATAGGTCCTTTTCACTGATGCATCTACTTACTTCTTGGTTAAGAATCTGTAATTGGTAGTTTTCTGGTCCTAATATAAGAATACTGGGCATAAGTCCTACTTCCATCATTTCTTAAATCTGTGACCCCAAGCAAGTCTCCCAACCTCTGTGGGCCTATATTTCCACGTCCCTACAATGGGGAAACTCTGAGGATTAAACGATGTCACGGCGATAGAGTAGTTCTTTGTAATGTGTGAGGTGTATCAGTATTGATCATCATCATTAGGCGGTTAATAGTTAAGCAGATTTTGTGGTTTCTAGCACTATTACAGATGACTGGATGAAATTTCAGGACTTTTTTCTGAGATTTGGGATATCCAGATCTCCCAGGTTAGAAAAACCAGTCTGTGCTTTTGACCTTCTTTGAATGTTGAATGAGGCTCAATTTGTCCTTCACATGAATGTTGAAAAATAAACCTTTTAAAATCCATAAATTGGTATAATGGCCTGTCTCTATAATGTTCTGAATGCAAAAATAAATGATGAAGGCAGTGAACATTTTAAAACTAATGAGCTGGTTGAATAAGAATATTGATTTTTAGGTGAACTTACCATCTGCGGAGCTGAAGGCATTGGGGTTAATGATTACACATTATACTGAAAAATAGTTTACTGGCATTTTCTGAGCCAGATCCATCTCCCTTGGGGTCACTGTCATGTAAGTTGTCGCATGTCATTCCATGCAGTGTGGCAGCTCTCCATGGGAATGTGTGGGAAGTGGCCAAGGGTTTGAGAGATAATGCTGGCTCTTCTGATGACAGGGCCTGGAAGATGTTGCAGGCCATTTGCTACACAAGGCCTCGATGGAGAATGAAAAAGCCAAGTTTTACAGGTTTGTGATCTTGGGATGATGCTGGCAGGCACTGGCTCAGCTCCTTAAGTGTTAAATGTGATTTGACAGCATCAGCTGGGAACTCAGAGGTCCAGGCAATGGGAAATGGGAGGAAGTCAGCTGTGGGAACTGGTCCCGGGGCTGCTGTAGGTCTGACCCCTCGGGAACACTATGAATCCATTATATAACAGGGAGTGGTGCAGTTGGACTGGATTTGGGCTGTCTGCCCCACAGAAGTGGCCTGTGCTAAATCTGGTAGGGGCAGTAGCTTGTGGCTTTGGGAGAATGAAATAGGGGCTGACTATACAGGCCAGTCTCTCTACGTTAGAGGCCGCTAAACAAGAGGGAACATACAGCCGAGGGGCAGGGTATAGGGTGGGTTCAAGCCCACCAGGGAAGGCACAGGCCAGGCAACAGCAGTGGGAGGCAGGCTAGGCAGACCAGGTCAATACATGAGACCTGGGAAGACTCAGGGCTCATTCTAGGCACAGTAGATCCTGTGCGCACAGCAGTGCAGGTCACTGTGGGCCTCGCCTGCCAAGCTCTCTGAGCCCCCCAACATCTTGGCAGCCCAGTCACAATCAGCTCAGGGCTGGGGAGGACCCAGTAGCAACTGGAAGCATCTGTGTCCATAGCCCTGAGGGGCTGGGGGCCACAAGGAGTAGCTGAGGAAGGGGGCCCGATCATTTGAAGGGAGAACAGCCCAAGGGACTGTGGAGTGTATGGGGAACACCAACAAACTCTCAGTGCTAGGGGTCCTGTAAGGGGTGCTGCTAATGGGGGCACAGTCAACGGCCAAGAGGGGAACAGAAACTGGAATGTGTATGTGTGGCTGAAGTTATGTCTTTCCCAAGGTGGTTTAACTGGTAAGAGGCAGGACCTTTCATTCGTTGTTGTAGACACTTGGTATAACACAAAGCTGTTCTCTCAGCTCCTTTTATGCAGGGGAAGGATGGCAAGGATTTGGGTTTGTGTATGGTAAGAGGTCACATAGAAAGAATGAAGGAAATAGAAGACCTCCCCAAATGTGGTTTCTCCCCAACTCCCCAACGCTCATTCCAGCTTTCCAGCTTTTCTAATTTGTGGTTATAATTGGGATGGTGCCATTTGATCCCCACCTATTCTTCCAGGTTGAGGGACATAGTCTAGAGAGGAAGGAGTTGTGCAAAGAAGCCTGGTGCTTTGGGGCCTCTTCCTGGGGCTGGGGGTAGAAACTCAGAAGTCAGTGTCAAAGACCTTTCATCGGAGACACACGTGCATGAGATTCCTTAGCCAAGAGGCCAAAAGCAACGGGCCCACAGCTCTAGCTTAATTTCAACACTGCTGCAAGCTTGGAAATGTTAACTTCAAAAGACACGGTGTCTGGCTAGTGATTCCCAATGTAGCCTCCTGATCTTCCCACCAAAGTCCCTAGGAACATACAGAATAAGAGAGAAGCTTGTCATCAACCCTGGAAACTAGACATCTAGGTTGTCTTAGAGGCATGTGAATTAGTTGAGGATGTCATTCAACAAATATTTCTTGAGCATCTACTATGTGCCAGGCATCGTTCTAGGCACTTGGGATAAATCAGTGAACAAAACAAAGATTTCCTCACTGAGAATACAATCTCTTCATGTGTGCATAGTTCTGGCCTCCCAAAGACTAGGGCTTCCCATATTTTTATACAGATATATATCCCCTCCCTACTCTTTTAAAATATATATACACATTATCTATTTTATAATTATAATGTTATAATAAGTATCTTATATAATTATGTATATTTAATATGATATATTTTATAGTATTATGTTATTTATATACTAAAATATGCTATAACATGTATAATATATTTTAATATATATTATATATATATATATGTATATATTTTAAGAAATGGGGTTTTGCTATATTGCCCAGACTGGTCTCGAACCCCAGGGTTCAAGCAATTCTCCCACCTTCACCTCCCAAATTGCTGGGACTACAGGCATGAGCCACCATACCTGGCCCTATTTCCTCCCTTTTTGCCAAGAAACAAGCATGTTTCTTTCGGCAGAAAATAAATTAGCAAATACAGAAAAAGTAAATAATCCCACTAGCCTGAGATAATCTTTGTTCAAACACTGGCATATAGTCAATAAGCTATTAACAAAATAAAATTATGTACAAACATGCAACCTTATTTACTTCTAAGTGATTGAATGTTAACTCTTAAATCTCCATTGTTGTGGGTGATGGAAAGTTAATTTTGTCAATTCAAAGTAAATGTAGTCACTCTTAATTTAAAACACAGTCTCCTCTGGGTAACTATTCACTCAATTCAGGATTTTCCCTGCTGGGCTGCTGTGTAGTATAGTGGTGTTTGGAAGGTGCACACAACTCGCAGTTGCCTCTCTGCTGGAATTCACTGAGGATGTCACCTGTCAGGCTCTCCTTTGTCCAGGGAGGTCCCATCCTCACCACATGGGCTGCAGAGACATCTGGTTCTCTGATCCATGAAGGTCATCCTGCTTCCTCTGCGTCTGACTGTCAAGAGCTCCCTGGGGCAGCTGGCACATCAAGACAATCCTGGGTACCTCTTCTAGGCACAGGAAACGTTCAGCTATACTCCCACCTCCAACGGAAGACTCAGGAGAGCGTCCCAGAATCTTTGTCTAAGTATCCCAGGTGGATATTTCTACCCTGTGTAGACTCACACTCGAAGAGGCTCTTTTCTCCCAGAATCTCAGGCAGGGAGTGGGATACAGGTCTCTGAGCTCTTTTCTCCAGTGTGGACGGCCCCTGTCTCTTGGTGCCGACCTTGGAAAGCAGCAGAGTGGGGAGAGGCCCTCTCAGGCTCCAACCTGTGGCCTTTGAACTTCACCCTCCCTTCAGCTGGGCAGACTTTTATCTGCTTTTGGATAAGAAAAAAGCTGCTCAGATAGCATCTCATGTTCTTCCCAGGTTCGTGGTTTATGACATAAATTTTGTGCTTTGCATCCTCCAGGCTTTTCTCTTTGTAGTCAAAGCCAAGCTTTTGGCATCAAAGAAACAAACAAAATAAAAACAAATCCGAATGTATTTATCTGGATAAGCCACACAAGTTTAGTGGCTTAAACAAGGCAAAGTTATTAGCTTATAGTTCTGGAGGTCAGAAGCCCAACATGGGTCTTCCTGGGCTAAAATCAAGGTGACAACAGGATTACACTTCTTTCTGGAGACTGGAAGGGAGAATCCATTTCCTTGCTTTTTCAGCCTCTGGAGGCCACCTGCATTCCCTTGGCTTATGGCCCCTTCCTGCATCTTTAAAGCCAGCAGAAGAGCATCTTCAAGTCTCACTCTGATTCTGATCTCCTCTTCTACCTCCCTCCACTCTTAATATAAAACACAATCTCCTCTGGGCAATAACTCACTCAATTCAGGATTTTCCCTGCTGGGTTGTTGTGTTTGGAAGGTGCACACAACTCGCAGTTGCCTCTCTGCTGGAATTCACTACAGATGTCGCCTGTCAGTCTCTCCTTTGTCCAGGACCATCCTCACTATATTGGCTGCTGAGGCATCTGGTTCTCTGATCCTTCCACTTTTTTTTTTTTTTTTTTTTTGAGACGGAGTTTCACGCTTGTTGCCCAGCTCACTGCAACCTCTGCTTCCCGGGCTCAGGAGATTCTCCTGCCTCAGCCTCCCGAGTAGCTGGGATTATAGGTCCATGCCATCATGCCTGGCTAATTTTTGTATTTTTAGTAGAGATGGGGTTTCACCATGTTTGTCAGGCTGGTCTTGAACTTCTGACCTCAGGCGATCTGCCTGCCTTGGCCTTTCAAAGTGCTGGGATTACAGGCGTGAGCCACTGAGCCACGTTCATCCTTCCACTTTTAAGGATACTTATGAGTACTCTAGGCCAGCCTGGATCATCCAGGATGATTCTTTTATTTTGAAGTCAGCCGATTAGCAAGATTAATTCCATCTGCAATCTTAATCCCCCCTTGCCATGTAACATAACATATTCACAGGTTCCCAGGTTCAGGATGTGGACATCTCTGGAGAAGCCATTTTTCTGTCCATCATACTTTTGTCAAAGACTTGATTCATATCATTATGAGCCATGGTTTTCAATATTATAGTCTTTGCTACTGATTTAACAAAGTCTATTTAGGAATTCTAAAGCCAATGCTTTAACTTATTTTTTTTTTTAAATAACTGTATAGATGGTATGAATTGAAAGTGAAAACCCCAAAGGAATATTGAAAAGCTCATGGTGAAAATAAAAAAAACCTCAATTTTATTCTCCAGATCTGATCTTGTTTCATGTATGTGGATCATATTTACATCATGTTTTTTGTAAGTGGTTTTATTCACTTAATAATACAATGCAGACATCTTTCTATGGCAATACGTCTTATTTTATCACATCATCTTAATTTCTTTTCTTTTCTTTCTTTTTCTTTTTTTTTCTTTTTTGAGACAGAGTCTCACTTTGTCACCCAGGCTGGAGTGCAGTGGCACGATCTCGGCTCACTGCAATGTCCACCTCCCAGATTCAAGCAATTCTTCTGCTTCAGCCTCCCAAGCTGCTGGGATTACAGGCACATGCCACCACACCCGGCTAATTTACGTATTTTTAGTAGAAACGGGGTTTCGCCATGTTGGCCAGGCTGGTCTTGAACTCCTGACCTCAGGTGATCCACCCACCTCGGCTTCCCAAAGTGCTGAGATTACAGGCGTGGGCCATGGTGTCCGGCTTTACATCATCTTAATATCTGCAGAGTATTCCCAGAATTCATCTAGCCTATTGCCTGTTGTTGCTGCCATTGGGTACCACTAACATGCAAAGCCAGTTTCTGGCCCTCACAGTGCTCCTGGCACAGCTGCAGCATCCGGCATTTTCAGAGCCTGGGCAGTTCATTCAATAATCAGAGTAAGGAAGGGCCACGAAGTGCCAGTGTGGGGTCCCCACCTTCACCCAGGGGTGATGATGGCTCTCAGGGAGCTGTTCTGACTCCAGGTGCTGATAGCAGAGTTTCTCTGGCAACCTGTAGCACTGCCTTGAGAAATGATTATCTAAAGCATATTTGCATGGGGGTGAGGGGTGCGGAGGGAGTAGGAGAGTCACAGTGTCTTGGCCTTGGATTGAGCAGAGTGATGGTGATGCCAGTGGCCACGATTCTTTGGAGCCCTGAGTGGTAGCAGAGGCACCATGGCCGGGGGTCCATCCCAAAAACACCTGGGGCCCTTGGCTGGTGACAGATAACTCAGGGACTAGACCAGGATCTGTCTCACTTGCTTTCCTGGTAAGTTTTTCTTTCTCTATCAAACAGAGCAGGCTTTCCCTTCCATTCAGTCTCACATTGCTATGTCCAGAAAATCATCACACTCTTCCACTAGAGGGGTGGATATTACTTTCTCAGTTTTCAGTTCTGTTTGCCCACTCACTGTATATTCTTTTGGTCTTTCCAATGGTGATCCAAGGATTTATTTAACCCAGCAGTCAAACTGGTCATTTTAAATAATAGTACATCTTGTCCAAGACCAAAAATAAAATGTCCTGGTATGAGAAGGCAAGCAGAAGAAATTGGGTAGAGTAGGCTGAAAACGTTTTATAGCACCATTACCCAGAGCCCAAATCCCTTTTTCATATATCCCTTTTTTGTCTTGGCATGGCAGGAGTCAGAGCGCCTTCTGTTTGTGTTGATTAAAGTCAGCCTCCACCTTCCCCCAAGCCCAGTTGCCCTTCTCAGGACACAGGCTGCATTCACCATGGGCCTCTCTGCCCAAGCTCTTTGCAGATTTTATGAAAGGCGTTTTCACTTGGATTAAACAGGCACTGTGTTTGTGTGTGGTGTGTGTGAAGGAGAAAATGAATCACTTCAACTTTGGGCAAGGATTTTAGGTGTTGTGTTTGTCCCATGCAATTACATAAACACACCAGAACTCAATAAAAAAAAAAAAAGTAGAAGAGGGGGGCAGAGATTCAAGTGCTTGCGCTGATCTAAACAGTGCAGCACATTTTCCATACATTAGACTTCAGAAAGGGTTGTGTTCTGCCCTCTCACAACAGACTCCAAGTCCAAAGGAAAGTTTGAGGTTTTACATTTCTGTTTGTGGTACAGGAAAAGGCTTATGATCTGAGGGCTTGATTCAGTGAAATAACATTGCCTTTATACACATTTGCTTCTCAAGGAGGGCAGGAGTTGGAAGCGACCGTTGTGAAACGTTAAAGATTTTCTGGCAGAGGGAACGGGATTTTTTTTCTCCCTCCCTGCCAAGGAAAAAAACAGTTGTAACGAGGAGTTACTTTGTAGTTTTAACTCATATTCAAATACTCCCAGCCGAGAAGCTGCCATCAACCCTCCCATGGACCTCTGATCCTGGTTTGGAGGAACTTTTCACAACTCTCTCTCCCTCCTTCAAACCCTGTGTGATGAGTTTGCAGAAGAGAGTCTTCCCGAGAAGGCAGAATGGTGAGTGGAGCTGCTTCTCCTATCCCAGGGGACTCAGGGGAGGTTGGAATGCAGGGGTGGACCCTTCCTGACAACCTCCCAGGGGAATGGAAGCATAGTTTTGGCCACACTGTGTAGTATATGAGTGAGTGTGTCAGTGTGTGTGCACACATGTAAGTGTGTGGGGGCACACATGTGTGCTGCAATAGGACACAATGCCTGTCTTTGCAGAGGCTGGCTGAATGCTCACCATGTGCTTGGCAGAGAGTTCAGGAAGAGCAATTGCAGGACCCCCACAGGGATGAGAGTGAACCCTGGCCAGGGCAGTGGCTTTCCATGTGCCCTGGCTTCCTCTTCATGGGGCAGAGGCATCAGTGTCTAAAACGCTGTAGCTGTCAAGGTCCCCACCAGCTCCGCTCCAGTTTCAGCAGAAGCGGAGCGGAAGAGGGAGCTGCTCAGCTCCGGGAGAAGTAAAGGGAGCGCAGGTCTCTGGAGCAGATCTGAGAACTGGGAGGGGCCTCCATCCAGACCCCCTACCTTCCTGCAGGTACAGCCCAACAGATGAGAGCATTTCTTATTACAATCTTCTTCCTTTGCTCTGGAAACATAAACAGGCATCACAGCAAAACGTTTTAACCCTTCTGCCCAACTTTTAAAGTTAACACTGACGAAACTTCAGCTCCGTTGCAACTTTGGCATAAGAGAGTAAACACATGATTTTCCTTAAAAAGGAGAAGTAAGCAAGTCAAAGCGTATTCTGACTTTTCTAGCTCCAGAAAGATATGGCTAGAACCCTGGCATCCACTTGCTTAGGTTGCATTAAGGCATCTGCTGAAGTCTGAAGAAAGGCAGTGGGGCAGAGGGAATAAGAACCCGGGCCATGGGGCATGGCCACCTGGGATGGAATCTTGGCTCTGAAGGTAACAGAATCCTTTATCTTGGAAAAGGTTTTCAAAGGCTCACTTTCCTCCTTTGCAAAACGGTGGTCATAAATTCTTACCTCACAGGAAGGCAGAAACAATAACTAAGATAAAGTGTGTGAAATGACCCAAATGGCATGTATGTATTCAGAGGACATGTCAGCTCTCCTAAGCAGGCTGCGCCCCTGTTCTGAAACAGCAACCGTCATAGATATACAGGCTTGAGGATGAAGAAAAGAGTACTTGAGGGCCCAAAGTAACCCTGGCTCTTTGTGTAGCAGAAAGTGGGGTGAGCATTCAGGTGGTCTTCCTTTGGAGGCAGACGACATGGATGCATTTACTTCCACTGGGGATCTTTGAGGCTGGGACTTGACCTGGTGTTTACTAGGTGCTCAGTGTTTGGTGAAACCATTTTATTCACTCTGATTCACAGGGAGGTCTTACCACTTCCTACCCTGGCTGCACCGCCTTTGGTTGCGTTTCCCTGGTAACAGATGGTGAGACAGAGATTTGCACATACGAAGTTCATTGGTGTGTGCTCTGGGAACAACACCAGTGTGGGGTGGGGGAGGCAGAATCAGACAGATGGAGAAGTTGGGCTGTGATTCAGTTGCAACACCGGCCTCAGCAGATCCAGGGGATTCTGTGGGGTTTTGTATCCCTGCAGTGACCAGTCATTGCTTGTGGGCTGCCCCTGGAACCCAGGCATAACCTTGGGTGAGGCAGCTGTCTTTGGCTGAATGTAGTTTCTGGAGAGGGACTCAGTTGTGAGTTGTCACAGACAACCCTATGTCAGCTGTGGGAATGAACGCCTCGGTCCAGGGGTGAGGAGCTTATCTGGGCAATGCCCCATCATCTACTCAATACATTTGATGCAGTCCCTTCTTTTCTCTGAGTTAGGCTGTTAGAAGATTGGGCATTCACATGCAGGGACACCTGTCCAGTTAAATCCTTACATAGCAGTGTGACTTTGGATAAGCCCTTTTCCATATCTGGGACTCAGTGTCCCGGTCTATAAAGTGGATGGAAGGGTGTTGGACTAGAGATGGCCCCTAACAACACTCCAGCTCTGCTATTTCACATATGCAGATTCTGAGCATGTGGCCATGGTGGTTGGATGTGTCCTTAATAATAGTTGGGTCCTGTGGTCTCCACCATAGGTGCCTTGATTCCTTCTGCTGGGAAATATGAATCGAGATACCTGGGGATCCTTGGGACTTGGCCAGCTGTCAGCAAGGAGGAGCTGGGCCTGTGGGAAGCAGAGGGAGGCTCTGCATAGGGCTGGAGGGTGGGGCATAGGGTTTGAGGAGGATTCTGCTGCACACCTTCCCCCATACCTGCACAACATTTCTCCCCCCACCAAAAAAAGTAAAACCACATGAGACACTGCCATATGTCTTTGATAGTTAAGAGCTATGTAATGTTGCCTGGGACAAACTTGGATGTAGTTTTATTACTCTCTGTCTCCTCCTAATTTCCTATTTACTTTTCAATATACAAAGAGTGAAATCACTTTCCCAAACACTTGGAATTCATTTTCATTGTTTTTTTTCTTTTCTTTCCCCTTTCTTTTTTTGAGACAGGATCTCATCTGTCACCCAGGCTAGAGTGCAGTGGCGTGATCATGGCTCACTATGGCCTCAACCTCCTGGGTTCAAGGAGTTCTCCCACCTCAGCCTCCTTAGTAGCTGAGACTACAGGAGTGTGCCACCATGCCTGGCTAAATTTTATTTTTTTTGTAGAGATGGAGTCTTCCTATGTTGCTCAGGCTGGTGGGCCACTATGCCCAGCCTGGAATTTATTTCCAACAAATTTATTTAGAATATTCTATGCTTCAAGCACTGTGCTGGGCTCTGGGGATCTAATGGGACACATTAAATAAACAACAGTATGCACATAAATATAACGTCAAAGAGGGTTAAGTTCTATGGGAGGCTGTACCAGGGAAACTGGCCTAGTCTGGCAGATCAGCATGGGGCTTCCCTGAGGAGGTGCTATTTGAGTTGCTTTCTGAAGGGCGTGTGGGAATTATGCTGGGGCAGGGATGGAGAAGCAAACAGGCGAATTGTAGAATAGGGATGGGAAAAGAAACATGTTTCAAATCTTACCAGCTTAACCTAGACACTGTGAGTTTTATAAGGGTACATCCATCCAGTCTGTTTTTCTTGCAGCATCTTAAAAAAATTATGGTGGCCTGTTAGCTAAGGGAATAAGAGCTTTTTGCTGGTGGGGCAAGGTTCTGCCTGTGTATCAGCCAGTTGTCTCTGTTCCCCACATCTGGATCTGGCAGCCAATCCCTGAGTGTGCATCCGTCATTACGAGGGGCCTTGCCCTGAACCCTGGAAAGCCCTCAGTAATAGCAGCAGCTCCCTCTTCCTGAGTGCTTTCAGCATTAGGCATTGATTTAGGACCATCCTTCATGAGCACTGACTCATTTGACCTTACCTACAGTGCTGTGGGGTACATGCTGCTGTCTTTACTTCACAGGTGAACCAAAAGGAGACACAGGGAGTTCAACCAGGTGATGAGTGGCAGGACAGATTTGAACGCAGGCGAGTCTATTACATTCTAATGCCTGTACTCTTAGCAAGCAGTATGCAGCTGAAAAAGCACAGTGAGCCTTCTGTATATCCATACTGCTCACATGCTGATGCTTCCACTCAACGTTGGGTTGTGGTTAACTTCTCAGTTCCGACAAAGTTATCTGAACCACCAGTCTTACCAACTTCAGAAAATCAGATCAGATGCCTGTGCAGTAATTTATTTAACCATTCCCCATATTATGGACATCTTGGCTTGCTTTCAATTTTATGTTTTCCAAAATATCATCACAAATATTTTCAAACATATGGAAAAGAGGAAAGAATTGTTGTCAACATGCCTATGTCCATTATCTAGGTTCTACAAATAAGATTTTACTATATTTGCTTTGTCACATCTATCCATCTCTCCATCCCTCTGTCCATCCATGCATCTGTCTTTTTTTCCTCATTTTTTTCTTTTTTAAATATAGACATGAAGGCTTATCATGTTGCCCAGGCTGGTCTCGAACTCCTGTCCCCAAGTGATCCTCCCTGCCTCAGCATCCTAAAGTGCTGGGATTACAAGAGTGAGCCACCATGCCTGGCTATCCATCTTATTTTTTGAACACATTTCCAAATAAGTTGGGGATTAAATAAAGAGTACCTGAGGGCCCAAAGTAGCCCCTGCTGGCTTCTTCTCTAGCAGAAAGTAGGATGAGGATACAGGTGGTCTCCCCTTTGGAGGTAGACTATGTGTATGCACTTACTTACACAGGGGAATCTTTCAGGGTGGAACTTGACTTCATCATACATCTAACTTTCAATATTTGTTTACTGTTGTTCTTTCAGTTAAGATTTACATACAGTGAAATGTATGTATCTTAAGTGCACCATTCAGTTCACTGTGAAAAGTGTACATCCCAGTGTAAAGCACACCCCTAGCAAGGCATGAAATGTTATCATCACTGGCTGGGTGCAGTGGCTCACATCTGTAATCCCAACACTTTCGTAGGCTGAGGTGGGGGATGGCTGATGCCCAGGAGTTCAAGACCAGTCTGTGCAACATAGCAAGACCCCGTCTCTATGAAAATTAAAAATTAGCTGGGTGTGACGGTGCACACCTGTAATCCCAGGTACTTGGAAGGCCGAGGCAGGAGGGTTGCTTGAGTCTGGGAGGTTGAGTCCGTAGTGAACTATGATTGTATCACTCTGCATTCCAGCCTGAGTGACAGTGAGACTTTGTCCACCCCCACCCCAAAAATTACCATCATCATCACCCCATAAAGCTCTCTTGTGCTCTTCTCAGTTGCTTTCAATTTTTGCTGATAATACACAACTTGTTGCTAACTTTAAAGACCTGATTAAATAAAGTATGACACCTGCTTTGTCCTCCTTTGACCGTGGGGGCAAAACCCTTGCCTGTAAAGGCCCCCAACTGTGGTGAGCAGACCTCATGATGAGTTCAAGTGCAGATGTTGGCTGGGGGTTCTGGGACAAGAAAGCAGCACCAAGCTGTGGGTTATTCTGGGCTAAAGGGCAACAAGGTACAGAGAGTGGTCCTGGCTATCTCTGGGCTTAGGATTAGGGTTGCAGTTTTGGGTTCTAACAGTGAGGTTAGAAACAGGTCAGGGCAGAGGAGATGGAGCAGGGGCCCCATGGGTGGTGAGCACTGTATTGAGGCTTTGTATGTCCTTGTCTATCCTGAGGGCCTCACCTGAGCCCCCATGGACGCTAAGGCCCGGTGATGGGTGCCAAGCTGTTCCCATTAGAGTTGTCCTCATATTTCCTGCTGCAGTCCATACTAGAACGGCATTGGAGGCAATGCATGTGCCTTTCACTGGCAAGATGAATATAAAAGCAGCACAAAATAGATTGCAGGTAGTGTCAGGCAGATGTGCTTTCAACCGTCTGAATCGCTATGATGTTATGAGGCGGAAAGGGGGAGGGTATAGTCACAGGCATTTCTGGCTCTTGCACACTGCTGTTCTTTTCTTCCCATTTTAGAGGGTGTGGGGGGCACTGCGGGCAGGATGGAGCTTAGGGAAGGCAGAGCTGGTATTTGTTGAACGTCCACTGTATTTCAGGCAGTGAGATAATTCTATATAAGTCTTATAATAACCCATTTTACAGATGAGGAAGCTGATGCTCAGGAAGAGGACTGGCTTCCCTCAGGTCACACACTAGTCAGCAGTAGCCCAGGGGATAGGAACTCAGGCTGCTGGACTCCTGGACCAGTGCTCTTTTCAATGCAAACCCTACCTCTTGTGACTAGGGTGTACACATGCATACGTGTGCCTGTAACAGGTTAGATCCATGTGTTGATGTGTCTATATTGTCTCTGTGTCTATACATCTGATCACAAAGAATCCCTCTCTCCCTCCTTCCTTTGCCCTTCTTCCTCCCTGCCTTTTTTCCTTCTTTTTCTTCCTCTTCTCATCCCTTCCTCTCACAGCTACTTAGCATCCAGTTTGTGTCAGGTACTATGCTCAATACCAGGGCTACAAAGAAAGATATGGCACAGCCCCTGGCAGCAAGGCTTTATTCTCTTACTGGATAAGGCAGACACACAGACGAGAGAGCTCAGCATAGAGTGCTTTGAGAGGACAGCTCAAAGGGCAGCTCCTTATTTATTTCTTATTTATTGAAACAAGGAGTGCAGTGGTGTGATCAAGGCTCACTGCAGCCTTGACCTCCTGGCTTAAGCCTGGGCTTAAGCAATCCTCCTGCCTCAGCCTCCTAAGTACCTGGGACTACAGGCACATGCCACCATGCCAAGCTATTTTTTTTTTTTTTTTTTGAGATGGAGTCTCACTCCATCACCCAGGGTGGAGTGCAGTGGCGCAATCTCGGCTCACTGCAACCTCCACCTCCCGGGTTCAAGCAATTCTCCTGCCTCAGCTTCCCGAGAAGCTGGGATTACAGGCACCCGCCATCATGCCCGGCTAATATTTGTATTTTTAGTACAGACAGGGTTTCTCCATGTTGACCCAGTTGGTCTCCAACTCCTGACTTCATATGATCCACCTGCCTTGGCCTCCTAAAGTGCTGGGATTACAAGCATGAGCCACTGCACCTGGCCCATACCAAGCTAATTTTTCATTTTTATTTTTGCAGAGACAAGGTCTTGCTGTGGAGACAGGGTCTTGCCCAGGCTGGTCTTGAACTCCTGGTCTCAAGTGATTCTCCTGCCTCAGCCTCCCAAAGAGTTAGGATTACAGGTCTGATCCACTGTGCCCAGTCAAGGCAACTCCTGATTTAATGTGTGAGTTGGGAGGGGGTGTCAGGGAAGTCTTCCTGGAGGAGGTGATTCTGAGCCAAACCTTGAAAAACATATGAGAGTTCGCTGGAGGCAGGGCTAGTTGAGGCCCTTGCTTAGAAAGGACAGAGTGTGCTGACATGTGGAGGTGGAAGGACGCATGAAGCATCTGGAGGAACTTCAAGCGTGGGGGAGACAAGCCTGTGTCCTTGGGCAGGGATTTAAAATTTTTACTTATTGAGTCAGTCATGTCATGACAACAACAAATTAAGAGAAGAAAGTAGGGATTTCTTAATCTTTAAAAATGTGCTTTCTGATGCAAGGCAGGAAGCGGCGTTCCTCAGATACTTGTGTGGGCAGAAAGACTGAAAGCGTGGGACAAATAACTGCTTTGCACAGCCCGGCACCATCCACCTCGAACTCCACCCTTGTGACGTGGGCCAGGGCATCTCGGACATTCTGTGACAGCCAGAAAAGATGAGGGACTCAAGTGCCTCCACACTCTTATAAAAGGCAAGACCCCAAACTGAACACACGGTTCTTGCCAAAGTCTTGCTGAGTGGAAACATTCTCCCCCTTCTCCCCCTGGGTGTGTCATTCATTAATACCTGGTCTTTTCTCATTGCCACGTGGTGCTGTGCAAACCATCCTATTCTTGGCCTTAAAAATAGCACCACGCAGGCACTGACCACTCCCTCCCGCTGTGGCGTTTAACCCTTTCTAAGCCCAACCATGTGATGGGGCTGAAGGGGATGGGTAGGGATCTATAGATGCTCAGCACGGCAGTATTTACTTACTCAGCTTTTGTTACAAGGACAAGAAGTGACTGGATTTTGTTGTCAGATAATCCTGGGTTAACCTCCTGGCTCTGTGCTTTGGGCTTTGAGTTGTTTTACTCCCTGTGATGTCTCTTCCTCCCTTTCTCATAAGAAAAAGGGGAAATTATTATGGTACCAACCCTCCAAGTGAATTGTGGAGCTAGATACCATGTGGATGCTACTCAGCCTTGTGTCTAGATGTTCCATGGTGAGCAGGCCTGTGCAAATCTACCCCTAAAGGCTGAGGAAGTTGAGGGGCCAAAGAAAGAAGCTGAAAAATCCAGTTTCTTAGAAAGAAATGCTGAATAGGGACTTATGACCAGAAGCCAAGTCTGTGTCTAGGATGGCGAGACAAGATGGTGAATCCCCACCATTACACCCCAGACCCAGGGTTTATATATCATAGGAGAAGGGCACAGTGCTTCAGAAGGAATGGGTAGGGAGATTGCTCAAGGCCAGGATTTATGGTAAGTACAAGAACATCAAGATTGTTTTGACCTAAGGGCAGGATAAGTACATGTTCTTATACAAGGAACAGTAGATAGACAAGAAATCTTACGAGACTTTCCTGGAATTGGAGTTAATCAGAAGCCAACATGGGGGATTAGCACTCAAAATGGAGTCGCCTCAGCCTCCACATTGGTCCACAGCAAGTGCTGTGCAGATGCTTGTTGTTGCTGTTATTAATCAACCGAGGTTCTATATCTCTAAGTACTTTTTCTTTGTTTTAGAGTCATGAATTAAACCAAGTGATTCTTCTTGTCATGTCCAGAGGGTCATGAATGCTCTTAGAACTAAACTCTCTTCCCTTGGAGAGAACATTCTGTTTCCGAATCTGTGGCTTCTGGGAGCTAAGAGAGATACTGTGAATATGTTTTTTAAGTTCCATTTAAACCTGGGCCTAATCACATAAATTACGCAAAGGAAATGTTGGAAGAGCTCTTTGTAAACTTGAAACTACAAACAAATGTAGAAACTCATTACGTGGCATTGGTCATTTATTTATTCATTCATTTATGCATTGATTCACTCAGTAAATGTTTATCAACCTTTATGGGCCAGGCATGCTCTAGTGCTGGGGACCCCACAGTGAACAGGCTGATGAGGTCCCTATGTGGGACCTAGATGGGGTGGATGGATGGTATGCAGGTACCCAAGCAGACTAACAAGACAGCTTCAAATGCTGGCAAGTTCTATGAAGAAAATACAATAAGGATAGGTAACAGTGAGTGCCTGGTTTAGGAGTGGACAAGAAAGATCCCACTTAGGATGTGGAGTTGGAAGAGCCAGCCATATGAAGATCTGGACGTGGAACTTTCCTGTAAGAGAAAACAACGAGGGCAGAAACCTTAGGGTGACATGGGCATGGCTTATTCAAGAAAGAGCCAGAAGGCCAGGGTGACTTTGGGATGCAGCGAGTAGGAGAGGCAGAGGTGGAAGCTGAAGTTTGGGAGATAAACAAGGGTGAGATCATGTAGCTCCTTTGGGACATTGTAAGGAATTTGGGTATTTTTTTGAAAAACAATGCAAAACCTTTGGAAGGGGCGGAGCACAGAGCATTTTTAGGGCAGTAAATACATCCCTCTATATGATACTACAGTGGTAGATCCATAATGCTATGCACTTGTCACAACATAGAACTACACAACACAATGGATGAACCGTCATGTAAGCCATGAACTTTAGCTAATAATCATGTATCAGTATTGGTTTATCAATTGTAAAAATGTACCACACCAGTGCAAGATGTTAATAATATGGGAAATTGTGTGTGTGGAGAGGGAGATCAGTATTTGGGAGTTCTGTACTTTCTGTGCAATATTTCTGTAAATCTAAAACTGCTCAGAACAGTAAAGTTTATCAAATTTTTAAAACAGTGGTTGGGTGCAGTGGCTCATGCCTATAATCTCAGCACTTTGGGAAGCCAAGGAAGGAGGATTGCTTGAGGCCAGGAGTTCGAGACCAGTCTGGGCAACATAGAGAGACCATGTCTCTACAGGAAAAAAAAAAAAAAAAAAAAGCCAAATATGGTGGCATGTGCTTATTATCCTAGCTGCTTGGGAGGCTGAGGCTGGAGGATTGCTTGAGCCAGGAGTTTAAGGCTGCAGTTAGCTATGATCTTACCACTACACTGCAGCCTGGGCCATAGAGCAAGATACTGTCTCAAAAACAAACAAACAAACAAAAAATAGTTTTAAAAAGTAATTCAAAGCCCTTGCAAATTTTATGCTGGTGAATGTCATGATCCAATTTATATTTTCAAAAAGCCTACCTGCTATTACGTGAAAAATGGATTATGAAGGTCTAAGTAGGAACCAGAATCCCAGTTAGAAGGTGAAAGCCATAATCAGGCAAGAGGCACTGGTAAGAGGAGGGTGGCAGCAGTGAAGACGGAGAGAAGCAGAAAGAAAGTGGGATAGCTTCTGGGGATAGAGCCAACGAGAATCACTGATAAATTGGATGTGATGTGGAAGGTCAGAGAGACAGAGGGATCAAGCTGAATAAAAGCTCACAGAGGGCTTATTCTGGCAGGAATTGTTCTAAGAACCTCACAAGTATTACCACATTTGGTCCTAAACAAACCTTGTGAGGTAGATGTTAGTGCACTAGCCATCCTATAGATGACAAAAGCAGTCCACAGAGATGTGCCTCTTTGCCTGCTTATGACCATGCATTTGGTCAGGGACAGACCTGCGAGATGAACCCAGGAATTTCGGCTTCAGAGTCTATGTTCTTCCCACCTCGATACTGAGGATTTTGGCTTGGGAAATTGATGGATGCTAGTGACAACTACCAAAATGTGGAAGTTTAGGGAAGAAACATTTTATTAGGGGGAAATCAAGAGTAGTATTTGACAGTGTTTCTTTTCTTTTCTTTTTTTTTTCTTTTTTTTTTTTTTGCCTCACTGAATAAGAGCCAGGCAGTGTTACTTTTGAAATGCAGGTTAAACTCCAGCTGAAGATGTTAAGCAAGTGGTCGGAAAAAAGAGTCAGAATTCAAGGGGAAGTCCAAGGCTGGAGAAGTGAATTTGGAAGCTGTTGGCACATGTGTGGTATATTTCCCTGTGGACTGGCTTCAGTTGATTGTTTTAGTTGTATAGTACCTTAGTGATGGAATATTACTTTGAAAGGATGCAAGCCCAATGGACAGTTTGAAAGAAAAAAAGACCAGAAAGAGGGCAGCATGGCCTAGATGACAGTCAGCTAGAGTTTTTGTATGAAGTTAAAATCTTTGGTTTAAATCTATATGTTGCTGTGGGCCAGGGAAAGAGGAGAAGAGACCCCCGGAGCGGGAATCAAGGGACCAATGACTTCTGACTACACAGCCTTGGATGCGCACTTTTTGGACATGTAACTTCTCTGAGTCTCAGTGTTTGCGTCCGTAAGTGGGGACGTACAATAAAATCGTCAAGTTTTAGCCTCAACTCTCTTTCTAAGTTGAAAGTGCTAAATGCGCAGAGAATTTATTATCATCATGTCGTGATGTTACATTACTAGTTAAAATTGTTAAATTATATTCTGCCTAATGATAATACAGTTCGCATGGCCGAAAGTGTACAGCATAAATAATTCCCAAGGCATTTTATAGACTGCGAGACAGCTCCTTGCTCAGACCTCTGAGCAACCCTGTCAGATTGTTGAGTTATTGTTTCCATTTTGTGGACATGGAAACTGAGACTCAGCAAGGTAAAAGGACTTGCAGCTGACCGAGCCGCTTAGTACAGAAGCTGGGGCTTATTGCTCTGATTCTAAGCTCTTTATTTTGCCATTGTTTGAACAGAATAGGAGATGACCCTGTTATGCCATTTTAAGGACACACTTTCTTTTGCCTTCTGAATGTTTTACTTGCCACAACAAACATATATTACTTTTATAATTAAAATTTTGAAACTAAAATATTTGTAATTTTAATTTTTTAAAATTAAATTTAAACTTGTAATTTTAATTTTAATTTAAAAAATTAAATTAGAATTTTAAAATAAAAATTTTTTAAATTAATTTTTTAAAATTTGTAATTTTAATTTTGTAATTAAAATTTCTGAAATTAAAAATTTACATAATTAAAATTTGCTTTTGGAAATAAAATTTTGTAATTAAAAAAGATGAGAATTAGAAGGAAATACACATTATTGGTTATGAAGCTTTAGCAAGCATCAGAATTACTTGTTGAACAGATTTCTCAGCTCTGTGGGCTGGACGGGCCAACAAGGTGAGCAGCCTTCTGCTTGGTTAGCTGTTGACAGCATGCTTCCTCCTCTATTGCCCCATTCTCTCAGTAACACTGTGCGGTAGAAGTTTCTAATTTCTTCTGGCGGAAAATCAATTTCATCTAATTTTGATCTTAGCAAACGAAGGCTAAGAATTACCAAGATTGCACAGGAAGCTCTTGGTTGAGCTTGAAGTGGTGCTTGAACTTCCTGGTTCTATCCAGGGCAGGGCTCTCTCAGCTGCGTCTTCCTCCCCGTCTCTTCTGGCTTGCAGTGAGCTGGACTGTGGAGTGTTGGGCAGGGTGGAGACTCTTCTTTTTCTGCAGAATGTCCTGAAGGGCACAGGGGTGATAAAATTTCTACCTTGAAGAGCAAACCACCCTGTATTAGGAAAAATCAGGGCCAAGTCTCAACTACACTTTGGAATAATTACCTTCTGAGAGTGAGAAAGAACAGATCTTCTGAAAATAGAGGGAGAGGCAGGAACTGGATTCAGGTACCGATGACAAGAGAGAACTTAGACTTAGTGGAGGAGAGAGGCTGTGGGGCCCTCCCAGGCCTCAGGATCCAAGAAGGGCAAGGCCAGCCTCCGTAGCCCTGGGGTGCTGAATTGCTCCTCAGCCTCTCTGCCAGAGCACGATGGAAGTGGGACCCAATGTCTGTCCTGGCCCCACCGCACCCAGGCCATTGTGAGAGAGATTGTGGGTGTGAGCTGAGCAGGTGACACTGACAGAGGCGCTAACTCCTTGCAATTTAGAAATTTCTTCACTGCACTCCAGACTGAGCCCTACAATGTCCCCTGTGCCTGCTGACAAAGGCAGCTTTATCCCCAGATAAAGTGCTCCCTCCTCCCATGCTTCCCTTGTGACTGTGGGCCTGGGTTCTCCAGCAGCAGTGGCTGATTTTTGCAGCCTTGCATGGAATTTTAAGGGCTTCCTACAGGTTGCACCTACACCCTCATTAAAGCCCCCAGGAAGCCCTGAAACATTTGGTGCTGAGCGTTGGGAAACATTCCATTCTTCAGAAGAGAGGTCCATACAAAAACTTCAGGCTGGCACGTACACATGGCTCACAGAGACTGAGCTTAGGAGAGATGTGTGGGATGCTCTTTGTGGGGCAGATGGGTTAAATGCCACCCTACGATTAGATTCTCCAAGGGCCTACGTGAGGGAAAGGCACTCTGGTTCTCATGACAGTAATGCCAACAGGACACACACAAAAGTGCCCCATTCTTTTATGCTGCAATTTTCAACATGCTCTGTATACATTAGGTCATGGGCTGTCACACTTGAGCACGCTCCAAAATCACCTGGAGGCTTTGTGAAAACAGAGTGCTGGGCTCCACGTCCAGAGGTGCTGCTTCAGGAGGTCTAGGCCAGGGCCTGAGAGCTTGCATTTCTAGCAGATGCTGCTGATGCAGCTGGCTTGAGGACCACTGATTTACATAAGCTTCTGAGAGCCAATCTGTTGCTTTTGGGAAAGGGTGGCACAGACAGGAAATGAGATGCTATGGAAAATGCCTGGGCTTTGGAGACAGGTGGATTTTGGCTTGCTAACTTGCTAACTATGTGACCTTGGGGAAATTGCATGGCACACAGTAGGTGTTTAATGAACGTTTGTGCAGTGGCTTTGTCTGTAAAGTAGGTGATATATTTACCAGATTGATGGCAGGATTGTATGTGAGTTTTTTTCTCTTTTTATTAAATTTTTATATAATTTGAGATGGGTTCTCGCTATGGTTTGCCCAGGCTGGTCTTGAACCTCCCGGCTCAAGTGATCCTTTTGCCTCAGCTTCCTGAGTAGCTGGGATTATAGGCATGTGCCACAGCTCCCAGCATGTGATGAGGTTTATGGAAAGCTCCTAGCAGTGTGCCAGGCACATTGTAGGCACCGAGTCATGTTTGCTATCTTTCTGCTCTCCTAGTCATTTCTGTGTTGTCCAAAGAAGGCAGGGGCAGCTGGGCTGGACCAAGGAACCTCACTATGGTTCTGTAGCTCTGCACTGGGTTTGCCTCCTGGGTGTTGCCGGCCAGCCCAGCAGATGGTGGACCTTGTAACGAGGCTGAGCTTCTCAGCACCGGCTGTCCCCCTTTTTGGATCAAGCATTTTCACGTGGAGCAGTCAGATGGCTCAGATCGGGAGTCTTCGAGCAAATCCATGCCAGGTGGGACACATTTGTCCTGAGTCATCTGTCCAGAGCAGGTGGTGAATATTGTGTCCTACTCACAGCACCTCAACTATCGGAACCTGGGATCTGACTCAAAGGCTGGCCTCCATCTGAGAACTGAGCATCCATTTCTCAATCCTTGCCGGCTCTGACCCAGGCCTGGGCCACAGGCTGTCCGAGAATAAGTGGTGCTGCAATCCCTGCTGGGCAGCTGGAGAGAGGAGCAAGGGAGGCGGCAGCCCTGGGGGACTGTGCATAGGGAGGTAGGTGGGCACCAGGTGAGTGAATGTCTATCAGGCAACTGCTCTGTCCAGGTGGCTGTTACCAGAGGGAGGAGGCTGGTCTCTCTGACCTGAATAGGGAAGGTCTTGGTTGCTAGGACGTAACTTCATATTTGAAAGTGGTGCTGGGGTAAGGGGCGGGAGCAGAAGCCAGGATTGTGTTGGTAGGAGTCTCTGTGTCACCATGTCACACAGTTAGGTACAGAAGGAAGCAGCTTCAGAAGGCCAGGGTGGGCAGAGGGATATTGCTTGACCTGGCTCTGCAGCATGGGGATAATTTAGTCCTGAGATTTCTGACTTTTCAGCCTAATCTCATCCTTGGTAATGGGGTGTGGAAGGAGGTGGAGGAAAGGAAGGCAGCGGGAGAGAGAAAGACCACAGGCACCTGATGGAGGCTTCTCTGCTGCCTGGCCAGACTCCTTTTCTCCAAAGTGGGGACAGCGAGTGGGCATCTCTGCAAACTGACCATGGGAAAAGAGTTCATTCTGCTTGCTTTTTTTTTAAGGGTCCTGTGACTAATTCCTGCATTGGTAGGTCCCAGGATTGGTGATTTTTTGTTTTTTGTTTGTTTTTTTCTTTCTTTTTTTTTTTTTTTGGTCCATAGTAAGTTTGCTTTCTGTAGCTGGAGAATGAGGTAGGACCAAACCTGTCTGTTTATGGGCTATACAAACCCGTCTAGGCATTTTCAGTGCCTTGCTTTGGGTAAATTAAGCTACATAAACGGGGGAAATATGTGTACGTATATATGGTTACGAAGTGCTATCTTTGGGGTTGTGGTAAAAAGGGTATAGGTCTGGTAGTGGAAACAGCACAAGAATAGAGGTTCCCTGGGGAATACAGGGGAGCATCTGCTCCTCCTGCCCTTGTCAGGTGAAATCGTCCCACTTCAGGCTGAGCCACACAAAGACGACCCCTTTGTCTCAGGAGGCCAGTTCAAGCTCCCACCAGGTTCCTGGAAGCAGCCTGGGAGCTGCCATCTCTGTGACCCCTTCGTATTTCTCCAGTTTCCCCTGGAAGAAGAAGACCAATCAGTCTTTTTCTTCCTCTCTGTTCTCCTTCTTTACCCTGAAGTTAAGTGATGGTCAACATTTATGAGCATAGTAGAAGGCACCTCCCCTGCTGCAGATATGGTGTGGGCATGAGCCGTCAGGTGGGTCAGACCCTCGAAGCCCCTACTGTTCATTTATTCAATCTCCAGTGAGTCTTTTTAAATAAAACTTAGTACCCCAACCATTTGCTGGCCACTCTTCATGCCCCAGGCACCACGCTAAAATGTTCACATATCTCATTTCATTTAAACCGTACAACAACCTAGAGCTTAGGGAGTATATCCTCAAACCGAGAGGTGAGGAGGCGTGCACAGGACCACTCAGCTAGACATTCCCAGGACCCGAACCCAGCTTGTCTGACTGCAAAATCCATGCTCTTACTGGCTTTGTGGCATGCCTCAATAAATACTTTAAGTTTCCTAAACACAAAGATGGTCATATATCCATAGGGTTAAAAAAAATCTCCGTTGGATGCAATTAACTATAGAATTATTATTTTCTAATTTTTTGTATTCATGGAAACCTTTTTAGAATTAAAATCTATCATGAAAACTCATATATAATCAGTTAAGGCAGAATTATTTTGGCAGAGGCAGACCAGGACCTTGAGACCTGCCCTTTTGTCAACCCCTCCAACTTTCTGGTTCCCAGCAGTGGCCCAGGGGTATAAGGAGTGAGAGGGAGGGAGGTACATTTTGAATTGAAATCTACTGGCCAGCACAGTGGCTCACGCCTGTAATCCCAGCACTTTGGGAGGCCAAGGTGTGTGGATCAGCTGAGGAAGGTAGTTTGAGACCAGCCTGGCTAACATGGTGAAAGCCCGTCTCTATTAAAAATACCAAAAATTACCCAAGCAGGATGGAATGTGCCTGTAATCCCAGCTACTCTGGAGGCTGAGGCAGGAGAATCACTTGAACCCAGGAGGCAGAGGTTGCGGTGAGCTGAGATCCTGCCATGGCACTCTAGCCTGGGCAACAGAGCCAGACTTCGTCTCAAAGAAGGAAGGAAGGAAGGAAGGAAGGAAGGAAGGAAGGAAGAAGGAAGAGGAAGGAGGAAGAAGGAGAGGAGGGAGGAGAGGAGGGAGTGAGGAGAGGGAGAGGAAGGAAGGAAGGAAGGAAGGAAGGAAGGAAGGAAGGAAAAGAAAGAAAAGAAGAAATCTATTCACCAGTAGGAGAAGGTCCTCATTCCCTAATTGGCCTGAATTGGCTATTCATTTCTCTCCTCTCTGCTCATGCTCCAGGCTCCACTGCCCTGAAGAGATTTGCTTTGACCCGAATACAGAAGGGTCTCTTCACCTCAAAACGCTCATTCAGCTTTCAAGCCCTAGCTCATGGGTTAGCTCCTGATGTGGCCATTTGTAAAGTCACTTCAGAAGGGGGTACTTTATTTAAACCTTTCTTATGAAACTTTCCACACTAGGAATATTATCCATTTACACATCTATCTTCTCCAGTAGGTTGTAAAGGACTATCTTCATCCTTTGTATCATAAGTGCCTGGCACACAACAAATCTCAGAAAATGTTTATTGTATAAATAAATGAACAACATCAACAATAACAGCTTTAACAATAGCAATACAGGTTGAATATCTTTTATCCAAAATGTTTGGAACTAGAAGTGTTTTGGGTTTGGAATTTTTATGGATTTTGCAATATTTGCATTATATACTTAGCCTCGCTTCAGCATCTCTAATCTGAAAATCCAAAATCCAAAATCTCCAATGAGCATCTCCTTTGAGTGTCATGTGGGTGCTTAAACATTTTCAAATTTTGGAGCATTTTGGATGTCAGATTTTTGAATCAGGGAACTCAACTTGTAATACCTTAAATTTGTATTGTGCAGGCTGGGCACAGTGGCTCACGCCTGTAATCCCAGCAGTTTGAGAGGCCGAGGCGGGCAGATCACTTGAGGTCAAGAGTTCCTGATCAGCCTGGCCAACATGGTGAAACCCTGTTTGTACTAAAAATACGAATATTAGCCAGGCGTGGTGGCACATGCCTGTAATCCCAGCTACTCAAGAGGCGGAGGCAGGAGAATCGCTGGAACCCAGGAGGCGGAGACTGCAGTGAGCCAAGATCATGCCACTGCACTCCAGCCTGGGTGACAGAGGGAGACTCCATCTCAAAAAAATACATGTATACATTTGTATTGTGCATTTGAGTTGGTAATACATTTTCATATATAGGTTACATTTTGCTATTAAAAAGCAATTCATTGTGAATAGCAACATGCTCATAAACATGGGGAGAAAATAGGCACGGGGGCAAAATAAACAAATAGTTCCAAGAACTTGGAGTTTTGGTTAGCTAGGAAGGCAGCTTGAAATCAGGAATTTACTTCAAGTTCTTCTTTTGAATTCCTGTTGAAATAAGGACAACTCTATGTCAGTCTTGTAAACTAGACAGGGTTCAGTGTATGCCAGAAACACTGAGAAGTCTCAGCAGATATCTCAGGTGGATGTGCAGGATGCTGGGTGGAAGGGCAGAGCCCATCATCAGGGAGGTGCTGTTCTTGCCACATCTGGAGATGCTGGAGGGGTTTGCTTTGAGTGGGAGCAACTGGTAATGCCAGACGGTGACCCGATGCTGGGGACCATCCATTGTGGAGATCTCCATCGGTCTTGCCCCTGGCTTAGTCTTGGCATGTGCATCTGGGATGGAAATGCTCCTTCAGTGGACAGTTACAGCAGTTAACACATGGCTACCTTGTTCAGCCAATAGGAGGCGGTCACCTACAAACATCCCTTCCAAAGGTCCAAGGCTCCCCTGAGAGCTTGGATGCTGGGGAATGGTGCACCTTCCCTGCTGCTCACTGCAACTCTCACCCAAAGAAAAGCCACAGGAAATCTAAGCCCTTTCTGCAGTCTGGCATCAGCATATGAAAGATTCCAACGAGGAATTTCAGAACCCATCCCAGCTCCCAAATCTGAGTAAGCACAGACCTCTTGAGTGGGTCTGATAAAATGCAAATGCGGCAAAATCAATGTACATGTGAAAAGATTCACTGGCTCAAAGATGGGAACTAAATGAGGAATCAAAGCAAATACCCCATATGGAATTGCTATAAAAAATCAGAGAAAACCTGAAAGTAGTGATTTTCAAGCATGACCCACTAGTGAGGATTGAAAATCAATTTAGTGGGTTGGAACCAACTTCCTTTTTCTAAAACAAAAAAAAATGGCATATATCAGATTGCATAAGGCTCTTAGCAAAATCATATTTTATATTATCTTTTTCATAGCAAAGGTTTTTTATATTATTTTTATTATACCATAGTAAAGGTATTGTTTCACGAAACATTTTAGTTATATATATTTATTTATGTATACAAATAAGTCTTATGTGTGTTTATGTGATCCATGTACTATGATGAAAATGTAAGTTGAGATTTTTTTAATTTTAAAATTCTTTAAAATTATTTTACTTATTTCTCTATTTATTTATTTTTTGAAACAGGGTCTCACTTTGTTGCCCAGGCTGGAGTGCAGTGGTGCAATTCCGGCTCACTGCAGCCTTGACTCTGTGGGCTCAGGTGATTCTCCCACTTCAGCCTCCCGAGTAACTGGGACTACGGCACATGCTACCACACCTGGATAATTTTTCGTATTTTTATTAGAGATGGGGTTTTGCCATGTTGGCCAGGCTGGTCTCAAACTCTTGAGCTTGAGTGATCTCCTTGCTTCAACCTCCCAAAATGCTGGAATGAAAGTCGTGAGCCACCATGCCTAGCGTAGGTCAAGATTTTAAGTTTCATAAATAGTCCTGTAGAACACTGGGTGGAGTTTGGGATGGTGAAAATGTGTCAGTAGAGTATTGTAACTGAAATATTCCTGATCTTCTCTTTCAAAAAGATGGCCTTCTCCTCATTATCCAAGGCAAGGATTTCAGGCCTGAGTCAGCCATAAGCTGATCTCTCTTTTTTTCTGTACTTACTTCCTCATAAATGGATTAAGAGAGCCTCGAGCAATGGTGAGGGTTGGAGAAGGTGGTCAGGTGGCCCAGTCTTATGCGCCTTCTCTCTCTTCCTTCCTTCTCATCCTTCAAGGATAGTTGTAGCCAAACTGCAGACGCCAGAGAATCCTGCAGCAGTTGCTGAGAACACAGGATACCTGTCACATTTATTGAAGCAATGGCTGGACAATGCATCCCCTGCATTGAGCCAGTTGTCAGAAGCAGAAAATAAAAGTGTATGTGTGTCTCTGTGTGTGTGTGTGTATGTGTGGTGAAAAAGAGAAATATATCTAAAAATAATCTTAAATGATATATAACTTCTTACCAAAACCCAAACCAAAACAATCACACATACACCCACACACATGTATGCACACATACCCACACCCCCCCAACATATAGCAGTTGGACCATCAAAATCTGAAAAGTTCTTTCAGGCCAAAGACTATATAATGCTCTATAGCTGTTATTTTGCATTTCTTTGAATCTCTTCCCAGTTCTATTTAGAGATCACTAGATGTCAATTTAATGCCCCTGCCCTTAGTTTCCCAGGAAGGAGATCTTAGTTGTGCATCCACAAACAACTTTTTGAGCTGCTTTCTGGCTTCTATTCTATTTCTCCCAGTAGGCAGATCATATTTTGGGTTTCTTTGTTTTAAGTTCGTGGTTTTGTTTTGTTTTCCCTGTTTTCTTTTAGGTTGTAGTTAAGTGGTGTATACAAATTTATTACCAATTTATTATATTGCCACTTTGTATTTTAATCTTTAATATTAAATTTTGCTTTTGGTACAAATGCTGTAATTAGTAAAATGTAGAGTAATCAGTTTTCACCCATTCTCTGCTCTTTAGTAACAGCTTGTTGAGTATTCTTTCTGACTTATTCTAGCATCAAACACATACACACACATACACACACACACACACACACACACAATGCTGCAGCATGTTTTGTTTTTCAATTCTATGTAGCACAAAAAGATTTAACCTCATTCTCCTGCATGCCTCAACAGTATTCCATATATCTTGATGATCAGTTACAACATAAGGCAAATAAGCATGGGCAAATTCATCAGATTTGAATCAGAGATGGGGTTACTAAGTGAACTATTAGTTCCCCCAAAGAGTTAGCCCAAGCAAAGGTTTTGTACAGTATGTAAAATGTCTTTTCTTATTTTATATATTTTATTTGGCCAGAGAACACCTTCAAACATTAAATGTAATCATCCTTAGTCATTCAACAAAGATTTACTGAGCAATTGATAAAGGCCATTCACCAAGCTAGGCCTCATGGATCAACTTGAAATATGACAGACATAGTCTGCGCTCAGGGAGCTTAGAGCTCAGTAGACATGACCAATGGTGACAGAAGCCACTGCAGTAGCATCAGATGAGTGCTTTGGTAGCCGAAGAACCTGTTCTCAGAGCACAGACAGCACTGGGGGTCTGTATTGGTATGTGGTTTCATTTTAAAGAAGTGTTATCCAAAAACAGGGTTTGAAGAGTGATGAAAATTTAGCGTCATCAAGGACTATAGAAAATTTGGAAGGCATTGGAAGCTGCCTGCACCAAGTCCTGGAAGCTAGAGAGTGCATGGGACATTCAGGGGACTGAAAAGGTTTAGTGCTGTACTAGAATGCAGTTCAAGATAGGGCAGAGCAAGAGCCTGGAGGGGTTGGGGGAGCAGACCATGATGATAAAAAAAATTGACAGTCAGGCCACAAAACAAGACAAACTTTAAGTCTCAGTGATGGTTATTAATAAGATTTTGAAATAAAGTAAATTATAAAAATAATCTTAGGCTGGGTGCGGTGGCTCACACTTGTAATCCCAGCACTTTGGGAGGCCAAGGTAGGTGGATCATTTGAGATCAGGAGTTAGAGACCAGCCTGGCCAACCTGGTGAAACCCCGTCTGTACTAAAAACACAAAAATTAGCTGGGCATGGTGGCACATGCCTGTAATCCCAGATACTCGGGAGGCTAAGGCAGGAGAATGGCTTGAATCTGGGAGGCAGAGGTTGCAGTGAGCCAAGATCACGCCATTGCACTCCAGCCTAGGCCACAGAGCAAGACTCTGTCACAAAACAAAAACAAAAACAAAACAAACAAACAAAAAAAACCTTGAGAGACGATATATAATGATATATGATGTCCTCTAAATAGTCAATCGCTCTGAGAGCACCTAGCACCTCACCTCTTGCATAGGGAAGAGGCATTAGATAGTGCCATTCTTGCAATCAATGAAGAGGAAAAATATAGGCTCAAACATTGCTTTGAAAAATTTTTTACATAGCCACCAGTAATATCAAATAAAATGAATGAAACCAATGATTCATTAAGAAGGAAAAGAAGGTGTGAATAAATTGACTGGAAAACAAGAAAAGGAATAATTAAGGAGCTGTAATAAGAAAAACAAAACATGTGAGAAGAAAGATGAATTAATTAAGCTCTGTAGTAAGATTACATATTAAAATAAAAGAGACTCTCAGATTCAGTTTAAAAAAGGGAAACAAAAAAAGCCTAAAGAAACAAACTCTCTCTCCCCAGTCCAACTATATCCCACTTTCAAGAGACACATTTAAAACTTAATCACATAAAGTTACAAAAAAAGGGATGGGAAAGTACTGTGCAAATGCACATTAAAAGAAAGTGAGGTGTCAGTGTGAATTTTTTGAGACAAAATAAAAATTGAGGCAACTATTAAATAGATAAAGAATTACTTTTTACAAAATGATAAAAAGAACACTCGATGAAGGCATTAAAATCAGAAAACTTTGGGTAAGCATAAAGGCATTGAAATATGTAAAACAAAAAATTTAGAGATATACTCCAAATATGGTGTTAGATTTCAATGTATACCACTGTAAGATTTTTTCAGATTAATTAGACAAAATGTACATAAAGAGCTTGAATTCTACGACTTACAAGATTGAATATGTGCTTACATATATATGCAGTCATGTGTTGCATGGCAATGGAGATAAGTTCTGAGAAATTTCATCGTTGTACAAATGTTACATAGTGTACTTAAACAGACCTGGATGGAATAGTCTACTACACCCCAAGGCTATATGGTATAGCCTACCACTTCTAGTCTACAAACCTGTATAGCATGTTATTGTAGGCAATTGTAGCACAGTACTAAGAATTTGTGTATCTGAATATTTGTAAACAAAAGGTACAGTAAAAATATGGTATTTTAATCTTATGGGACCACTATCATATATGCAGTTCTTTGTTGACCATAATGACTGCATTTTAATATCACAGTTGAAAATATAAATATTTGAAACTCAAAACAGAGAATAATCATTCTTTTCAAATGTGCACAGAACACATAAAACATTTAATCACATCATATACTGGCTAACAAATAAACCTCAATGAATTCCAACAAATAAAAATATCTAAGACACAGCCTGTGGCACGATGCAATTAAACTGGAATTTTCTAATACAAAATTATAAGAACAGCAAGACTAAATCTGGGAAATTTAACCACATGAAATTAACAATAACAACAAAAATCTCCCGAAGAACTGAGTTTAAATTGGGAATCAAAACTGCAATTACAGACCATTCCTAAAATAACAATTAGAATATTGTATTTCAAAATTCCTGGGTTGTGGCCAAAAGGATGTTCAGAAGAGAATTTCTGGCTTTAAATAATGATGATGATGATGACATGGTGACAATAAAAACCACCCAACAAACCATGCTAAGAAATTTACATCCAGGCCGGGCGTGGTGGCTCATGCCTGTAATCTCAACACTTTGGGAGACCGAGGCGGGCAGATCACGAGGTCAGGAGATTGACACCATCCTGGCTAACACTGTGAAACCCCGTTTCTACTAAAAAAAAAAAAACAAAAAATTAGCCAGGCGTGGTGGAGGGCGCCTATGGTCCCAGCTACTGGGGAGGTTGAGGCAAGAGAATGGCATGAACCTGGGAGGCAGAGCTTGCAGTGAGCCAAGATTGTGCCAGCGCACTCCAGCCAGACTCCGTCTCAAAAAAAAAAAAAAAAAAAACCCAGAAATTTAAATCAAATATTTCAATTTTTAAAAAAAATGTTGCTGTGAGATGGCTAATCATCCCCATCTTACAGATATTTAAAAAGCGGGTCACAAAAAGGCTAAGTAGATTTTTAAAAATTTCAACTTTATTTTAGATATGGGGGGTACATATGCAGGTTTGTTCCATGAGTATATTACAACTAGGTAGTGAGCATAATGCCCCATATGTATTTTTTTAACCCACACCCCACCTCCCCCCCCCCCCCCCCCCC
>NW_016808547.1:1155174-1204894 GCF_001698545.2 Rhinopithecus bieti | reverse complement strand
CCCACCCCACCCCATAGTAGTACACAGTGTCTGTTGTTCCCATGTTTATGTTAATATGTGACCAATCTTTAGCCTCTACTTACAACTGAGAACATGAGGTATTTGGTTTTCTGTTTCTATGTTAATTTGCTTAGGATTATGTGTCGTCTCTAGCTCCATCCATGTTGCTGCAAAGGACATGATTTCATTCTATTTTATGGCTGCATAGTATTTCATGGTGATATGTCCCACATTTTCTTTACTCCACCATTACCAGGTATCTAGGTTGATTTCATGTCTTTGCTATTGTGAATAGTGCCACAATGAACATACGAGTGCATGTGTTTTTGGTTTTTTTTGGTTTTTTGGTATAATGATCTGGTTTTCTTTGGGTATATACGCAGTAATGGGATTGATGGGTCAAATGATAGCTCTGCCTTAAGTTCTTTGAGAAATCTCCAAACTGCTTTCCATAGTGGCCGAACTAGTTTACATTCCCATCAACAGTGTATAAGCATTCCTTTTTCTCTGCAACCTCACCAGTATCTATTGTCTTGACTTTTTAATAATTGTCATTCTGACTGGTGTGAGATGATATCTCATGATTTTTATTTGAATTTCTCTAATGATTACTGATGATGAGCATTTTTTCATATATTTCTTGGCTGCTAGTATGTCTTCTTTCAAAAGTGTCTGTTCATGTCTTTTGCCCATTTTTAATGGGGTTATTTGGTTTTTGCTTGTTGATTTGTTTAAGTTCCTTATAGTTTCTGGATAGTAGAACTTTGTCAGATGAACAGGTTGTGAATATTTTCTCTCATTCTGTAGGTTGTCTTTTTTACTCTGTTGATAGTTTCTTTTGCTGTGCAGAAGCTCATTAGCTTAATTAGGTGGCATGATCTCAGCTCACTGTAACCTCTGCCTCCCAGGTTCAAGCGATTCTCCTGCCTCAGCCTCCAAAGTAGCTGGGATTACAGGTTCTCACCACCATGCCCAGCTAATTTTTAAAATATTTTTAGTAGAGATGGGGTTTCACCATGTTGACTGAGCTGGTTTCAAATTCCTGACCTCAAGTGATCTGCCCGCCTTGGCCTCCCAAAGTGCTTGGATTACTGGCGTGAGCCAGCCACTGCACCCGGTCCATATTTTGGTTTTAAAAATGTTTTCACAACTCTTATTTTGTTGTCTCCTTTTCCCCCAAACCTTGGGAGGAAGGTAGTATAATATGTTAATGATGCATATTATCCAATATACATATAATAATATAATAATAGGAGTATTGCTATTTCTGAAGGGCAATATGGCACAGGGGTTAGGGGTGTGGGCTCATTAATCTGACTGCCTAGGTTGTGGTCTGACTTTCTCAGTCACTAGCTGTGTAATCCTAGACAATCCACTTTACCTCTTTGTGCCTCAATTTTCTCACCTGTTAAATGGAGAATGTTAAAAATAGTGTATATCTCATACGGATTTTATAAGGATAATATTATAGGCACTTACATGAGAAAATTCACCTAAAACAGAACAGTGCACATAGTAATTGCTTGATAAATATTATGATGATTATTATTTCTATTTTAGCATGGGGCCACTAATTCTGAGGAATTAAGCACTCAATGAATTCAATCACATTTATGAAGTCCCTTCAATGTGCTAGACAGTGTGCAAGAGTTATAGTTGATGGTGCTCAGAGGATAATGATGGAGACAGGGACAAACCAGATCATTCTTATTTCTGATGTGGCCAAAGTGCAGGCACAGACATGTCAGGGAAATCATAGGTACACTGGAGAGGGCAGACAGTATGGGGAGGGGCATCCTGGGGGAGGTGGCTGTTGAAAGCAGGGTATTCCAGGAAACCAGTCTGGATGGTGGTAAGAGGTGGGAATGGGCAGAGGGATATGGGCTCGCAGCAGCTTGCAGGAGCTCACAGGGGCTTGGAAGAATTTGCTGCGGGTGGCGGAAGAGGTGATGAGCACAGTGGAGTCAAGTTTGAGGCAGAAATGAACTGGGACAACAGAGAGGGGCATTGTCCAATTCAGAACCTGAGATCTCTTGTTCTTTTAAGGAGCACAAGTGATCCTTAAAGATCCAAGAGTGAATTCTAAGCAAGGGAGGGTTTCATTTGTCTAAGCAAGTCCTGCAATCAAAGGTGCCAGGTCAGCAAGGTCAAAGGCGAGAGCAGGTCCTCATATCCTTTCTGGAGAAGCTCAGAGTACTCAATAGCCCACTCACTTTTCCCTTCTCACAGGGACACTTTAGTCCATGCCCTGGCTGCCTCCCTCCCTGTCTCCCCTTGCCAGAGTGGCCCTGCACCCAGGCATGACTCAATTGGCCCAGATGAACTCTGCAGCCTCTAGCAATACCACAGTTCACTGATTTCAAAACAACATCTGGAATTGTCGGTTTTTGTTTTTGTTGCAATTGGTTTTGGGGACTTAGCCAAGATTTATTTGCCAAAGCAGATGTTGATAAGAGTACTTCTTAAGTTTTCCTCTAGGATTTTCATAGTTTGAGATCTTATATTTAAGCCTTTAATCCATCTTGAGTTAGTTTTTGTATATGGTGAAAGGTAAGGTTCTGGTTTCATTCTTCAGCATGTAGCTAGCCAGTTTATCCAGAAACATTTATTAAATAGGGAGTCCTTTCCTCATTACTGGTTTTTGCTGGCCTTGTTGAAGATCCGATGGTTGTAGGGGTACAGTTTTATTTCTGAGTTTTGTATTTCATTTCTTTGGTCTATGTGTCATTTTCTATACCGGTGCCATGCTGTTTTGGTTACTGTAGCCTTACAGTATAGTGTGAAATTGGGTCATGTGATGACTCTGGGTTTATTCTTTTTGCTCAGAATTGCCTTGGCTATTTGGGTTCTTTTTTGATTCAGTATGAATTTTAGAATAGTTTTTCTAATTCTGTGAAGAAGGACACTGATAGTTTGATAGGAATAGCATTGAATCTTTAAATTGCTTTGAGCAGTATGGCCATTTAAACAATATTGATTCTTCCAATCCATGAGCATGGAATATTTTTCCACTTATTGATTTCATTTCTGATTTCTTTCAGCTGTATTTTGTAGTTCTCCTTGTAGACATCTTTCACCTCCTTCGTTATTCATTGTCTTTGTGGCTATTGTAAGTGGGATTGTGTTCTTGATTTGACACTCAGCCTGGACATTATGGGCTTATAGAAATGCTACTGATTTTTGTACATTGATTTTGTATCCTGAAATCTTGCCAAAATCATTTATCAGTTCTAGCAGCCTTTTGTTGGAGTCTAGGGTTTTCTAAGTATAGATTCATATTGACAACAAAGAGAGATAGTTTGACTTCTTCTTTTCCTATTTTTATGCTTTTCATTTTTTTCTTTTGCCTGATTGCTCTGGCCAGGACTTCCAGTACTATGTTGAATAGGAGTGGTGAGAGTGGGCATCCTTGTCTTATTCCAATCCTCAAGGGGAATGGTTCCAGCTTTTTCCCATTCAGTAGGATGTTGGCTGTGGGTTTGTCATAGATGACTCTTATTACTTTGAGTTTATCTTCCTTAGATGCCTAGTGTGTTGAGAGATTTTTTGTTTGTTTGTTTGTTTTCATAGACAGGGTCTCACTCTATCATCCAGGCTGGAGTGCAGGTGCGATCATTGCTCACTGCAACCTTGACATTCTGGGCCTGAGCGATCTTCCCACCTCAGCCTCCTGAGTAGCTGGGACTACAGGCATGTGTCACGCCTGGTTAGTTTCTGTATTTTGAATTCTTTTTTTTTTTTTTTTTAGACAGAGTTTCACTCTTGTCACCCAGGCTGGAGTGCAGTGGCGCAGTCTCTGCTGCTTGCAACCTCTACCTCCTGGGTTCAGGCTATTCTCCTGCCTCAGCCTCCCAAGTAGCTGGGATTACAGGCATGCACCACCACACCCAGCTAATTTTGCAGTTTTTAGTAGAGATGGGGTTTTGCCATGTTGGCCAGGCTGGTGTCAAACTCCTGACCTCAGGTGATCCACCCACCTCAGCACTGAGATTACGAGCATGAGCCACTTTGCTTGGCCTAGTTTTTGTATTTTTAGTAAAAACAAGGTCTCACTATGTTGTCTTGGCTGGCCTTTAACTCCTGTGCTTAAGCAATCTGCCCCTCTTGGCCTCCCAAAGTGCTAGAATTACAGGCATGAGCCACTGCACTTGGCCATGTTTACGTGTTTATTATTATTGTTAAGCAATGTTTAATTTTATCAGAAGTTTTTTTTTTCTGTGTCCATTGAGATGATCTTATGGTTTTTGCTTTTAATTCTATTTATATAGTAAATCACATTTATTGATTTAAGTATATTGAACCAATCTTGCATCCTAGGAATCAAGCCTACTTGATCATGGTGAATTAACATTTTGATATGCTGGATTCAGTTTGTTGATGATTTTTGCATTTATGTTCATTAGGGATATTGGAGTGGAGTTTTCTTACTTCATTGTGTCTCTGCCAGATTTGGGTATTAGACTGATGCTGGCTTCATAGGATAAGTTAGGGAGGAGTGCCTCCTCCTCAATTTTTTGGAATAGTTTTGGTAGGATTGATACCAGTTCTTTGCATATCTGGTAGAATTTGGCTGTGAATCCATCTTGTCTAGGGCTTTTTTTTTTTTTTTGGTTGATAGGTTTCTTATTACTGATTCAATTTCAGTGCTTGATATTTGTCTATTCAGAGTTTCCATCTCTTCCTGATTCAATCTTTGGAGATTGTGTGTTTCCAGGAATTTTTCTATTTCCTCCAGATTTTCTAATATGTGTGCATAGATTTGTTCATAGTATTCTCTGAGGAATGTTTGTTCGTCTTTGGGATCAGTTATAATGCCATCTTTATTTATTTATATATACATATATATCTTATGGGTGTTTATGTGTTCTGTGTACTGTGATGTAAAATGTAAATTCTTACTGTAAGTCAAGATTTTTTTAATTAAAAAAAATTTTTTTAAATTATTTTTATTTATTTATTTTTTGAGACAGGTTCTCACTCTCTTGCCCAGGCTGGAGTGCAGTGGTGCAATCCTGGCTCACTGCAGCCTTGACTCCCTGGGCTCAGGTGATTCTCCCACTTCAGCCTCACAAGCAACTGGGATTATAGGCTCCCTCCACCACACCCAGCTAATTTTTGTATTTTTAGTAGAGACAGGGTTTTCACTATATTGGCCAGGCTGGTCTTAAACTCCTGACCTCAAGTGATCTGCCTGACTCAGCCTCCAAAAGTACTGGGATTACAGGCATGAGCCACCATGCCCAGCCCTTCTCTTTTTAAATATAGCTAGCTGTCTATCAATCTTATTTATTTTCTTGAAAAAACAATTCTTGGTTTCACTGATATTTTGTATGGATTTTTGCACCTCAATTTCATTCAGTTCTTCTCTAATTTTAGTTATATCTTTCCTTCTGTTAGTGTTTGGGTTAGTTTGTTCCTTTTTTTGTTCTAATTCCTTTAGGTACAAAGTCAGATTGTTAATATAAGATCTTTCTGATTTCTCAATGAAGGTGTTTAGGGCTCTAAACTTTCCTCCTAACACTACTTTGGCTGCATCCCAGAGATTTTGGTAAGTTGTATCCCTATTTTCATTAATTTAAAAGAGTTTTTAAAATTTCTGCCTTAATTTCTGTGCTCATCCAGGAGTTTATTCAGAAGCAAGTTGTTTAATTTCCACGTATTTATGTAGTTTTGAGAAATCTTCTTGATATTGATTTGTATTTTTATTACATTGTAGTTTGATAATGTGCTTGGTATGAGTTCAATAACTTATTTGAAGTTACTGAGACTTGCTTTAGGAATTAACATGTGATCTATGTTAGAATATATTTCACGTGTGGATGAGAAGAATATATATTCTATGGTTGTTGTGTGGAGTTCTATAGATGTCTAGTAGGTCTAACTGGTCAAGTGCTGAGTTTAAGTCCAGAGTGTCTTTGCTGGTTTTCTGCCTTGATGATCTGTTTGACATTGTCAGTGGGGTGCTATTGTCTCTCACTATTATTGTATGGTTGTCTAAGTCTTTTTGTAGGCCAAGAAGGACTTGTTGTATGAATCTGGGTGCTCCAATGTTGGGTGCAGTATATATTTAGGATAGTTAAATTTTCTTGTTGGATTGTATCCTTTATTATTATATAATGCCTTTCATTATACCCTTAATTTTTATTGGGTTAAAGTCTGTTTTAAAGATAGTGACTCCTGTTCTTTTTTGTTTTCCATTTGCATAGTATATCTTTCTCCATCCGTTTATCTTGAGTCTATGGGAGCTACATGAGATAGGTCTTTTGAAGATAATAGATGGTTGGATCTTGTCTTTTTATCCAGCATGCCCCTCTGTGTCTTTTAAGTGGGAACATTTAGCCCATTTACATTTACAAGGTTAGTATTGATATGTGTGATTTTGATCCCATCCTCATGTTGTTAGCTGATTGTTATATAGATTTGATTGTGTAGTTGCTTTATAGTGCCTGTGGGCTATGTGCTTAAGTGTGCATTTTGTTTTGTTTTTTTCTTTTTCTTTTTGTTTTGTGGCAGTAGGTGTTGTTCTTTTGATTCCATGTTTAGTATTCCCTTAAGAATCTCTTGTAAGACTGGTCTAGTTAAAACAAATTCCATCAGCATTTGCTTGCCTGAGAAGAATTTTAGCTCTCTTTCACTTATGAAGCCTAGTTTGCTTCACTTATAAAGCTTAGTTAGCTATGTGCTTAAGTGTGTTTTCTGTGGTAGCAGGTGTCATCCTTTTAATTCCATGTTTAGCACTCCTGTAAGGACTTCTTGTAAGGCTGGTCTAGTTTAAACAAATTCATTAAGCATTTGCTAGTCTGAGAATGATTTTATTTTTCCTTCACTTATGGAGCTTAGTTTGGCAGGATATGAAATTCTTGGTTGGAATTTCTTTGCTTTGAGAATGCTGAAAATAGGCCCCCAATCTCTTCTGACTTGCAAGGTTTCTGCTGAGAGGTCTGCTGCTGCCTAATAGGGTTCTTTCAGTTTATGATTTACCCTACTCTCTATTTGCCTTTAAGATATATATATTTTTTTGTTTGCATTGACCTTGATGAATCTGGTGACTATGTGTCTGGGTGATAGTTGTCTTGTGTAGTATCTAGCCAGGATTCTCTATATTTATCATATTTGCATATCAACCTCTGTAGCAAAATTGGGGAAATTTTTGTGGACTATATCCTCAAATATATTTTCCAAGGTGCTTATTCTCTCTCCTTTTCTCTTAGGAATACCAATGAATTGTAGATTTGATCTCTTTACATACTCTCACATGTTTTAGCAATTTTGTTCATTTTTCTTAATTCTTTTTTCTTTTCCTTTATCTGATTGAGCTGATTCAAGGAACCAATCTTAGAGTTCTGAGATTCTTTCCTCAGCTTGATCTATTCTGCTGTTGATATTTCTGATTGTAGTATGAAATTTTTGTAGTGAGTCTTTCAGCTCTACAAGTTCAGTTTGGTTCTTTCTTAAAATGGCTATTTTGTCTTTCAGCTCTTGTATCATTTTACTGGATTTCCTGGATTGATTAAGCTTCAATTTTCTCATGAATCTCAATGAGCTTCCTTGCTCTCCAGATTCTGAATTCTATGTCTGTCATTTCAGTCATTTCAGACTGAGCAAAAAACCATTGCTGGGGAACTAGTGGACTCATTTGGAGGTAAGGGACACTGGCTTTTTAATTTGCCAGAGTTGTAACTGGTTCTTTCTCATCTGCAAGTGTTAGTGTTCCTTTAACTGTGGTGTAAATTGATTATACTCAGTTGGCTTTGTTTCTGGATGTTTTCAGAGAGTTGGAGCTCTGTACAGGATCTTTATGTGTGGGTGAATTCTTGTGTTTGGTTTCACAGATGCATATATTGGTAAGATAATTTTTGGTGTTGCAGCTTAGGCTGTGATCCAATAGATGATGTGGAAGAGTGATGGCCAATAGCTAGGCTAATAGCCAGTCACACTACTCTTTTGTATTTCCTCATGTTGACAGGTGTGCTCTGCAGTCGCGGGTGGAGACAAATGGCCCCTTCACCAGGTCTGCTCATGAGCCTTGGGGGAGACCCTTTTGATCACCAGTTATGTGCCCATGTTTCTTTCGTTAGGTGTTCTGGGATGCAGGGCCCCCTCTGGGAAAGGCTGTAACAGGAAGATGTTCTTTACCCTTTCTGCATTGAACCTTATCCCTTGCCACACTTTGAGGGTGGGGGATCCTCCCTCACTCAAGTGCCAACCACAGATCTTGGCTTTGTATTCCTGAGCTGCTGTACTGTAGCCCTGGGGCACCAGGACATCCCATGGGTCTGTCAGAATCCATGGTTGGATTCTGGCTGCACTGGGGATCCTATGTGCTCCAGATCACCAGGAAAGTACTCAGGTGGAGGAATGCACTCAGGCTGGGCTGAGGAGGCTGTGCTGTGCACCTGCTCCTGCAGGGTGGCTAGGCATGAGCCCTGGGAAGGGCTGGCATGTAGGAAGGCTTGCAGAACAGATGTGCATCATTCCCAGGGAAGCCAGCCCTGCTCTCTCCTGGCTGGAAGGTCAGCTGGGGCCAGCGCCTTCCAGAGGGGAATAGAGAGTCCTGGGGGATGACCACCTATGACTGCTTTCTGCTGGAGCTGTCCAGTGCACACAAACTCCTCAGCTCCAGGCTGTCTGAAGGCCTGTCTTTGCCTGTTCACTGGGGAGATCCCCCTCCAGCTCCCACATCCTTGTGTGATGCAGGGTCCCCTGTAGCTAGAATCCTAGAGGCTAGTGGCAAGAGTGAGGCATCCTTCAGTTCCCTCACTCACCCCTTTCCCAGGAACTGTTTGGGCCAGGAACTAGCCCTAACAGCATTTGGGTACCCCTCCAGGGTTCCCAACTTCCTCCCTCTTCAGCCTCAGCTTCAGCATCACCTCTACCTACCCTTGACTTTTTCTCTTTGAAGAGCTGCCCAAATTGTGGTGGCTCACTTGATAGTTTGGTCTCTCTCAGTGGGAGCAACACTTCCTGGCTGCATGTAGTCAGCCATCTTGTTTCCCCCTCCTGCTGTTTTTGAAGAATGCGCACCCTCCATCCAGCTGGGCAGCATCTGTCTGTCTGAGCAGCAGCGGCAGTAGCAGCAGGAGAAGGAAGACAGCAATGATAAGGCTGCCTACTGAGGACTTCCTATGAGAAGAACCCAAAGCTGCTCCCATCCCTGGCTGCTGAATTGGTCTACTGTGCCTGGCACCCCAAGCAGCCCTCCTTACAGCCTTGCAGCCGAGCCTCTTCCAGCCTCCCTCCTCTCCACTGCATGCTAAATAGATTTCTTCAAGGTCAGGTATAGTAAATTGTTGGAGTGGGATTGACACCTAGGTCTGCTTAGGCTGTAAAGCTACAACATGTAACCACTACATGATATACTATCATTTCTAAAAGAGAATAAGTTTGAGGAAACTAAATATTCAATTCTTGAAGATAGAAAAAAATAACAAAACAAATAAAAGCAAGAAGGAAAAAAGTAGCTAAAGCAGAAATAAATACGTTGGAAATCAAACCCCAAAAAGCAGATGTTTTCACTGCTTCTAAGAATGAGTCCTTGGAAAGGACTAATAGAACAGATGGCCCTCAGTGAAGATAAAGCAAGGCCAACAGAAATGCAGGACACTAGTTAGGAGAGCATATGCACAGATTTTAGAAAATATTTAAAATTGTGAGTCTGTGATAGACAGCTCTATACTAACAAACCTGAAAATCTGGATGAAAGAGTACTTTTATGACAATGTAAGTGATCAAAATTAACAGAAGAAATTTTTTAAAAATTAAAATAGACCAACGAAGGAAGTAATGGAAAAAGTTTCAAAGAACTACCTAAAGGGGATGCCAGGACCAAAAAATTTTATGGAAAAAAGATTTCAAGCTTTTAGGACTAGATGTACTTTAAACTACTAAACTATTTCAGAAAGTAAAAGAAATGTCCAGCTTCTCATTGCTCTTTTTATAAAACCTAAGACAACCCAAATGAGATGGCAGACCATTCCTATTTGTGAATATAGATATAAAAGTCCTAAATAAAATGTTAGCAAACTCAATCCAGTTATCTATTAAAAGAGATGCACACTGTGATTTAATGGGACTTTAAACAATAACAAAATATAGGTAGCTCAATTGTAAGAAAGGCACTAGTATATTTCTTCATTCTGACAAATCAAAAGAGGAAAGACACCTAATAGTGCCAAAGAGCTAAAAAAAGTATTTAATAAACAACCACCCATTCTTGATGAAAATGCTTCCAAAATTATCATTGGTAACGTGTATTTCCTTAATATGATAAAAAACATTATGTCTCAATATATTGGTCAATATTCTACATACCAGAAAACACTACAGGGATTTCCATTAATGTCTGGAAAGAGAAATGAAAATCCTGTATTGTCATCATGATTTACTAAGGTTCTAGAACCTTTAGTCAGTAAAATTAGAAAACAAAATGAAATAAGTGACCCAAATATTTGTAAATGAAGCAAGTTTGTTAATGTTCAGAGGTTACATGATTGAAAATTCAAAATAACCTACTGAATAGTTATTAGAATTAATATGAGATCTGCAAGTTTGCAAGTTATAAATATACAAAAGTCACTTATGTATATGTAAAGACTAACCAATTAGAAAATATATTTTACAAATAATTCAATTCAAAATAGAAAAAATGTTCAGGAAAAATGTAATTAATCATATTTACAGCCCAAATGAAGAGTATAAAATGTTATTGAAGTCTGAAAAGAAAAATTGAAGGAATATAAAAACAAAACAACAATTTAAAAAAAAAGTCCCTGGATGGGAAGACTTTCTCGCCTAATTTATCTATAAATGCAAAGCAATTCCAATCAAAATTTCCACCAGACATTTTAGAACCTGATAAAATTATTTCACAATTACTAGCTGACAAAAAATTAGGCATAAATTTCTATTTTGTTCCTGCAAATAGAAAGTCTATATTTTTCTCATCATAATTGTGACATGATTGCTGTAAAAAGAAATCAAGTGTAGGAAATTACACAGAAAGGAAAGACTCCTTGTAAATATCATCCCCTAGCACCTTGCTGTACCCTCCCAAAAAGTTATTAATAGTTTGATTTTATTGATGCAAGTAAGTTATTTGTAAATAAAACTCAACTCCAGCTATTTTGTGGTTTTTCAGCTTTACAATATATTGCAGACCTGTTTCCAAATCTATATATGTATCTATTTTATTCTTGTGATTGGCTGCATGGTATTTCATCATACAAATGTATCATAATATATTTAACAAAATCTCCCATTCATATACATTTAGAATTTTTTTCTCCTCTTTTACTGTTTTCTGAGTAGCATTTTTTTTTTTTATAGTCCATGCTATGTGCAAGACAGTAAGCTAAGTATTTCTCAGAATTATTTTCTTTAGCCTTCATGGTTGTTAGCATTGTTATCTCCAAGCCATAAAGGTGTTAAATACTTTGCTTAAGTTGTCCAGATACTAAGCAGCAGATCTGGCATACAGGGCAAGGTCAATTTCAGAGCCTAAGCCTTTAAGCAGTATGTTTATAATTCTGCTTGTCCATCCTCCCAATTATTAACAATTACTAATTAACAACACTGTAGCTTTGTGCAGTTGACCTCTCATTTCATTCTACAATGACATTGACTGAGTGCATCCTAAGTGTGAAGTCCTGCTCTGGGCACAGGGATTCCATGAGGAATGAGCTTTAGCCAGTCTCTCAAGAACAATGATGGGTGGATATGCCCTTATTTATCTGGGTGGAAACGCCTTTATTTATCTAGCTCCTTCTTGAGATTAACTATATAGCAGGCCTTTACCATATTGGAGGTAATATATACTGAGTGGGAAATCCCTTTTCTGACTTATCCTGTGCCCTAGGGGCCTGGATCTTGTTGAGGCCATCCTGATGCCCCACTCATGCCTGTGCACTGATGGTTAGGTTCTCCTTCCAGGATGCTGAAAGTGCAGTGGTCCCTGTGAGGGGCTTCTCCAGGGTCTCAAGGACTTTTCTGAGGAGCAGCATTGAAAATTTTCCCTGATGACTCTTGACTTGTCTTCTACTCTGAGGTTAACCCACTGTGGCTCCTTGTCACTCTGATGTTGATTGGTTACCTGTAGTCCATCATTCTGTTGTCCTAGTTGAGATGGTTTCCTTGAGAACACTTCATATGTCCTGGAAAAGTCTGTTGGAAAGGGCCTCTGAAACACTCGTCTGCCAATCATTCACTGAACATGCCGAATGCCCCTTCTTTGTGTCAACCCCCATCAAAGCTTTGGGGACCAAAAATTAATAAGACTATATCTATCTCTCCTCTCCAGGAGGTAACAGTATAGAGGAAGAAAGACGACAGATATGAAACTAACTTCAACACAACTTGCTTAAATTACCAGTTGGGAAACTGAGGCCCAGAGACACTGTCTTCCTAGTCCTGTATACAGTGTATAGAGACATACACAGAACTACTCCCAGCTACAGATCCAATGGAATCCTTTTAAGATACTCCTTTTTGTTTTTGAGACAGGGTCTCATTGTTGCCCAGGCTGGAGTGCAGTGCTGTGATTTCGGCTCACTGCAACCTCCACCTCCTAGGCTCAAGCAATCTCTCCATCTCAGCCTCCTGAGTAGCTGGGACCACAAGCACATGCTGCCACCCTGGCTAATTTTTTTGTTTGTTTGTTTTTTGTATTTTTGGTAGAGATGGGGTTTCATCAGATTGCTCAGGCTGCCCTTGAACTCCTGAGCTCAAGCAAATCACCCGCCTCAGCATCCCAAAGTGTTGGGATTACAGGCGTGAGCCACTGTACCCCACCTAAGATATTCTTTTAGAAAGAGAAAGAACAATACATTTCTTCATTCCTTATCATTGAGTTATTCTTTAATTGACAAAGACAAAAATTATCCCCTGGGCTAGAGTGACCAAACTTTAAAAATTGCCTTTGATATAGGACACTATTGGAGAATTCTGCAATTTGAAACACATTTTACCAGCTAGTTCTCCTTTCTCCATATAGTTATTTACCCTCCCAAAGATCTCCAGTGAGTTAAATGTATTTTATCCAGATGGAAATACTGTGGCCTTTTCTCCAGTGGGTTAGCTTTGCCTAGCACAAAAACAGGCACTTGACAGTTTCTCAACAAGTGCTTGCTGAATGAAATAACATAAAATGAAATAAAATTTAAAAACCCAAAAAGGAAGGAAGGAAGGAAGGAGGAGGAAGGGAGGGACAGACTAACTGATCCTGCTCCACAGCACATATTCTGCAATTTTTTGAACTTCTTTAAAGAGGAGGAACTATCCATTTATTTTCAATTCAGCTCTATACTTTTGGCTCTGCATTTTCTAAATAAATGACAGCTCTGCCATAGTAAAATCATATACTGATAACTATGATGATGAGTCAGTCCTGTCCCACTTTTTTTGGCACAGTGTCCTTACCCTTATAAGATGTGATGGGGAGACCCCTTCCAGATCTAGTATTCTGTGGATGATAGAACTAAAGAGCAAATACACTACTAGCCCAGTTGGGGAGACATGGAGAAGCCTTCAGGGAGTTGGAGAGCAGTTTTCTAGGGAGTTGCAGAACTTCTCAGTTTTTTTCTGCTGGGAGGTAAAAACAACTGATCACATTAGCTTAGCCATGTTAGAAACCTTCGTTGTGCATCCTCTCCCGCCGCCCTGGAATGCTCTGGAGAAGACCCACAAGGCTGTCTTGTGGAGGGTCCACCAGAGGCAGAGAAAATCTGGCAAGAGTTTGACAAGTTGTCATAGAGCCTGGGGAAAAATAAGGGAAAGCTCATTAGTTCCAACCTTTTGAAGGCAGCTGGACTGGAAGAATGGCACAGGCTTGCCCCCAAGCTCTGCTGACATTTGGTTCCTTTCGGGAGCAATAGCTGGTTCCAATGTCCTGAGCTCAATTACTGAAGCTAAGATGAACCATGTGACCACAGCACTGTGTTTTCAATTATTCTCTCTCCCTTCCTCTCTCTCAATGCCAGGCCTGGAGGGAAGGCAATCTCCCACAGAAGTCCAATTCTGGCTTCTCCACTACAGCTCTTTTGCAATTGTTCTCTTCTTCCTTAAAAAAAAAAATTTCCATAATGACAAGGCTCATTTTGAAAACTGCCTTCACTCTTAACCAAAGGATTAATTCCTTGCCCCCTGGTTCATTGCCATCTCCCATCCCATGGGCCCTGCCATCCCACATGAGAGCCTAGGTTATGAAAGTGGTGATTCTCTTCAGAATAGCTTATTTTTTCAAAGCTGTCGGTACTCATCAGACACTCCTGCAAATGGTACATTGGGATTAGCACAGTTTCCACCAAGGAATTTGATCCCTCTGTTCTCTTAAATGCTACATGCAGCCAACTATTCCACCACTGAGTGAAACACACAACCTTACACCTAGCCCCAAAGGTCCCCCAATTTTTTTTTGTCCTGGAAAATGCCTAGTGAGTGACCTCGCTATTGCTGGGACAGTTATTGCACATTGAAAGAGGAGGTGGAAGAGAAAGGGAATTGGGTTTGCATTTCAAGAACCCATGCAGACTGTGGCAATTCTTGGTGGAACAAGAATGCAAGAGGCTGTTATACGAGAGCCTGGCACTGGGGCATGGAGCGGGTAGAGTTGAGGCCTTGACTGGCCATGACTGGCTTCTCTCCTAGGCTTGGGGTGGGATAGAAGAGTTTTAAAAACCCTCTTGGCCCTTGGATGTCACTGTTTTCCATGTTTTATGCCAGCAATGGCAGAGAGAAGAGCCACTATTCCAGGACGGTTTTTTAAAAAAAAGCAAAAAGAAGAGTCTATTAGTTTGCATAACTGCCTAGGTTGATGTGGTTTCAGACATGGCTGGATCTGGATGCTCATGTCTGAACTCAGTCCCTCTCAGATTTTCTCTCTGTCCTCCTTCCTTTATCTCTGTCTCTCTCCCCACCTCTGTGAGTTCTGTGCCTTCTGTGTTGGCTTCACTCATAGGCAGCCCCTCTACATGGTGGACCTCAGCATCCCCATGTTTATATCTTTCCTGTTTAGCACCAGCAAAGTCCAGAAGGATTTTAACACAGCAATGATTATCTTACAAATTTCCAAATGCCTAATGGACCAGTGTTAGCTGTGACCAACACACACACACAGACACACACGCACATACACACACACATCTTTCCCCATAAAACCCTGGTGAACTATGAGAACTCCTAAGGAACTGATCAAAATGGAAAGAAGTTTGGATATATTAATATTTATAGCGACATTGGTGTGGAGAGTCACTAGTTTTGGGAACTGGAATTGGCAGGATGCAGAGAAACTCTTGGGTTGGGGATGGGGGCAGAGGAACATTCACAATCTGCATTTGGAAGATGACATCTGGAACTAAAGGCAATAACGAGGTAAAAGAGAAAACTACTCTAAAAGCTTGAAACCTACGTCTTCTTCTGCCAGTGGATCTGAGCATTGATATACTGGTTAACAAATCCTCTAAAATGCAACAAGTTTTTTAACCAAGCAGACTGTGACCTCTGGACTTCGGTTCATGGCTGTGGGGTTTGTAAAAGGCAGACCTGATACAACAGTTTCAGTGGCTGTAGGGAAAGGAAGCAGACTCTGGGCTGAGGCTTGAAGAGGAGGTAAGTATGAGGGGAGGAAGTACAAAGTGCAGAACATTTGCTCAAGAAGACATGAAGGGGATAAAGGAAAAGCAAGTGACAAGAGGAGGACATGGAGTTAATATGTAGTGTTTGAAAGACAGAAAAGGTTTGAGTGTGTTTATGTGCTGAGGATAAAGATCCAGCACAGAGGAAGTGGTTGAGGCTGAAGGTGAGAAAGGCAATAATCAATGAGAAGGTAAAGCCAGGGTAAAGCATGCAGGCTTCAGGGCCAGATTTCCTGGTTTGATTCCTGCTTTTACTGAGTCCTAGCTGTGTGATCTTGAGAAAGTCACCTAACCTCCCTGTGCCTTAGTATCTCTTCTGTAAAATGAGGATATTGATGGAGCCTACCATAGAGTTTATGAGAACTAAATAGTAAAGCAATGAGAACAATACCTGGCACACCATAGTGAAGTTTTCAAACAGACATTGTTGGAAATGTGTTATCAAGCTGATTAGTGAAACAGTACTACTGTTGACCAGAGCTGGCGGCCCAGTTGCTGGCCCAATCTGTTCAGGAGTGAGAGTGTCTCTTTCAAGGCTTAGAGACCCACAGTCAGGCATGAACTCTGCGGAGGCTTGGATTTGTCTGTGGTTGGGGTTTTACTATCATTTGAGATGGAAGGACATACAGTACAAAACTTAGGCATGTTGACAAGAGGGTGCTTAATAAAATGGATCAACACTGAAATAATTTATACTAAAGCATCAAGCACAGTGCTTGATATATTGTAGACTTTCAATCAATCATTCATTCACTTTTGTTTGTTGCTATTGATTGCTGAGATGGTTGGTGAATAAATTGATAAAATCAGAGAGCTAATACAGAAAACAATAAATGTGTGCAATTTGAGTGTTGAAAAACAGTTTACTGTTAGGCAGAAATTCTCTTTTCGGAGGATATGTGAAAGGGTTTTGATGTAATGAAATGTTATTAGGTCTCTGCTATTCCTTATTCAATACTGGATGTGCGTAAACAGCAGTACCAATGGGCCAAGAGCATCCCACAATTTGTTGTTCTGGCCACAGCCTCTCTTTTGTGGCTTGGGCCTGAGTCAGAACTTTTTAGGATACAGCATCAGGGCCTCTTTCACCACCTGCTTCATGGAAACTGAATCCGTGGGAGGCTCCTCTTGGCAAAGCTGAGCCGGGCTCTTGGCCTGACTGGAAAGCCCATCTTTGGTCTGTCTGGCTGTAAGAGTTTGAACCAGTGGGGGTAGGTGATGAAGCAGGAGCCCCTGGGCTTGACTGTGACTCTGGCCAAGTGTTTGACTTTAGGCCTGGAGAAAGGCACTCATGTTTGCTGGGAACCTGTTATGTGCTCATCCCTTTGGCAGGCATTTGCCAAGTGTCACCTTTTATGCTCGCATCAACTCTGGCAGGTCAGTGTTAGGTAAGACTTCCAACCTTCTTAGCCTTGGGTTCTTCATCTGTCAATGGAGGACATAAGACATCAGTGGTCTTCAGACTCACCTCCATGGATTCTGGGGTTTCTTTGGAGATGCCATGGGAGTTACCAAGGGTGGAGTTACCAAGGGGACCAGGGAAGTGGAACTTAGTTTTCAGTTTTCCCATCTTTGGTCTGCTCTATAGCCTGGAGTTCACTGCACACTTTTGTTTAAAGAATGGCTTCCAAGTTTAAAAACTTCACAAAGCACTGGCTTCTATGATCCCTAAACTGTCTCCTGTGACTGATTACTAGCTCTTCTGCTAGTGCCTTGTGTTGGTACTTCCCCTGTCTGTACCTCAGTTCCCCCATCTGTAGAATGAGAAGTTCTGGGGCTAGGTCTCCATGATACTTGGAGTGGAGTAGGTGTTACTGCTTGGGTTAACTGAGCCCCATTTGGCTGGCACACTGGAAGGGCCAGTGATCTTAAAGGATGATCTGCCCATCTGTCCTGCTTCATGGGCACCAAGAACCTGTGGCTCAGATCCAGGACTCGTGCAGCTCCACTTGTCAACAGCAAGTCACATTGCTTCTTCCCATTTCCTCTATCCTCTAGGGACTCATGAAGTGGCAGCTAAGCCCTGTCCAGTGGCCACCCGTCAACCAAGGGCCAGAGACCAGGAAAGGAAGAAAGGCAGCTTCACTTCCTCTTTGAGGATGGAGTCACACAGCCGCACTGGAAAGAACAGAAAATCTGCAAAATTTCGATCCATCTCCAGGTCCCTGATGCTCTGTAATGCTAAGACCAGTGACGATGGCTCTAGCCCTGATGAGAAATATCCTGATCCCTCTGAGATTTCCTTGGCTCAGGGCAAGGAGGGAATTTTCCACTCATCTGTGCAGCTGGCAGACACATCGGAGGCTGGGCCCAGCAGCATTCCTGATCTAGCACTGGCATCTGAGGCTGCTCAACTCCAAGTAGCTGGGAATGATCGAGGCAAGACCTGTAGAAGGATATTCTTCATGAAGGTATGCCCAGGCTTTGCAGGCCTGAAAGAGCCTGCAGTTGGTTTCTGGTGCTGTGAATTAAAGTCTTTGAATCCATTTATTCAAAAATCAGGAAGCTGCAGAGTTGTAATTCTGAAAGAGAGCAAGGAAAAAATTGAGGTAGGGGCCACTGGAACTATAACAATGAGCATGGGAGTGAATCAGGCTCAGTTAACACTCTTGCTTGAGAGGTTCAGGGAAGCACTATTTCACTCCAAGGTAAACTGAGCTTAGATCTCTGATGGAAAATGCCAGATGCGGTAGTCAATACACTGGGAAGCTCTCATCTCTAGACAGGTACTATAGAACATAGCATAGGCAGGTCAAATCACATCTTTCTTGTAGACTTGTAGAAACAGACTTACAGGGCCTGGGCAGATGAGGAGGCCTTATGGCAAGCAAGGTAAGGGGTGCCAGATGAGTGAGTTTCTTCCCTGAATGCTGACTGTGAACATTTTCCAGGTGCCCTCTCCCATTTTCAACATAGGTGTAGATGCTGAAGGTGGCAAGTGTAGCCATCAATAAGGGAGCGGGAAATAAGCAGTGTTTGGGGACCTGCCAGAATTTAGAATGTTTTCCTTTCTGTTATATCATATTTCAATTTTTGTCATCATAATGAGATGGAGATTGCAGAATAGCAGAAATCTAGACTGATTAAAAGATTTTGCTGTCAAACTATTCCCTATCAAGTGCTGTGCCTTCTGTGAAAGGTGAGATTTCTCAAGGGTCCAAATGGCCCTGAACCATGGGGTCAGTGCTGCCAACTCAGTGATGAGCCAACGTAGAGACATTTCTCCTATAGCCTACTGCCAGGCTATGAATATAAATAGGGAAGGCATTCTAGTACCTTTGAAAGGTGTCTGTCACCTTTGTACAGATTGCCTTCTTCAGGAGGGAAATCACTATTTAATATACATAATGAACAACATTTCTGTTAAGGGCCTTAAGGATTGCACAGCATCCTTAAGGGCCTCACCCAGCCCAGTCTGCTCTATAACCCATGATATGACTTCTATTAATATGTCCTACACTCTCTTAATAGGGTAGAAGGAGAAGCCAGCATCCCAGTGGGTTTGGGGGAGGCTCGCCAGGCTCCCAGGCTGCCATTAATGATGTGAAAAAATCCAATCCACCAACTGAGAGTCAAATTTATTAGTGACATTATGAATGTATCTAGGTTAGCCCTTACCTAAATGAAATTCAAAATTATTTCAAGACCTCAGCAGAATTCTAGAATGGATTATTCACATGCTTCCATTTAATATCATAGGTATTTCCTGCGCACCTATTATCTGCAAGGCATGGTGGGGGTCCAGTCTCTGCCCTGAAATAACTTACTTAAAATAGAGTAAAAATACATTACAAGATGGGTATAGGAGGGCTGTGGGAGGCTCAAAGGAAAAGGGAGCACATCTCTGGGGTGCTGTCATTCCTTCCTTCATTCAGTAAATACTTAAGCCAGGCACAGGAGTGAGCAAAACAGACTCAGTCCTTGCCCTGTTGCAACTTTTATTCTGATTTGGGGATACAGATAATAACAACTTGATATATAATATTATATTAAATAGTGAAGGACTATGAAGAAATATTAAGCAGGAAAAGGGGATAGAGAGTGATAAGGAGGGGTTACTGCTTTTTTTTTTTGAAAAGGTAACCACAAAGCTTTCCCTAAAGATGTGACATTTTGGCAAGGACCTGAATAAAGTGGAGGGGTGTATCACATGACCACCTGGGGAAGGGCATTCCAGGCAGTAGGAACAGCATGTGCAAAGACAGGAAGCAAGAGTGTGCTTGGGAGCATCAAGGAGACCAGTATGCTTGGGGTAAAGAGGAAAGAGGAGGATGGTAGAAGACCAAGTTGAGGTGGCAGCCAGGGACCAGAACAAGGGCTGTGGCAAGGACTTGGAATTTTATTCTACGAAGGATGGGAAGCCATTGGAGGATTTTGAGTAGGAAAGCGACATGCTCAGATTGGTGCTTTAAAAGGAGCACTCTGACTACTGAGTGGAGAATGGAGTGAAACCAGTTGGGGGGACGGCAGCAATAACCCAGGCCAGAAATGATGTGACTTGGACTGAGGTGGTGTGGGTAGAGGCACTGAGAATGGCCAAGGTAGGGATTTGTTGGTGCAAGGATGTAGCATGTGAGAGAATGAGAGAAGTAAACTTCAACTGCAAGTTTCAGCCTGAGCACCTAGGGGTAGAAGTTTCAGCTTGAGCACCTGGGGGTAGTAGTGGAAGGAGATGCCCTGTCCCAACCTGCAAAACAGGAGGGGCTGGAAAAATGGTCAGGAAAATGGTGAGTTGTGCTCTTAAGGGTGCGCAATTATATTAAGCAGGGGTGGATGGGAGAGAATTCCAGGTGAAGGGACATGCATCTGCAAAGACAGGAGAGGAGAGGTCTGAGTGCTTATGCTGGGGCCTCCGGGCACAGGTGAGCACGTCTGTCACTCTGTCCTTGTACCTATTCCACGGCAGGAGACCGGATACTTGGGAATGGCTAGATGACACGGGGAAGCAGTGGGCATGGGGAGGGACCTGGGCAGGGGAAGGAACAAACTTCACCTTTTCATCTCTCTGTGATTCACATGTGCACCATTTTTTTTTTGAGACGGAGTCTTACTCTGTCACCCAGGCTGGAGTGCAGTGGCACGATCTCAGCTCACTGCAACCTCTGCCTCCTGGATTCAAGTGATTCTCCTGCCTCAGCCTCCAGAGTAGCTGGGACTACAGGAGCCTGCCACTATGCCCAGCTAATTTTTAAAATATTTTTAGTAGAGATGGGGTTTCACCATGTTGGCTGAGCTGGTTTCAAACTCCTGACCTCAAGTGATCTGCCCGCCTTGGTCTCCCAAAGTGCTTGGATTACTGGCGTGAGCCACCACACCCGGTCCGTATTTTGTTTTTTAAAATGTTTTCACAACTCTTATCTCATTGTCTTCCTTTCCCCCAAACCTTGGGAGGAAGGTAGTATAATATGTTAATGATGCATATTATCAAATATACATATACTAATATAATAATAGCAGTATTGCTATTTCTGAAGGGCAATATGGCACAGGGGTTAGGGGTGTGGGCTCATTAATCTGACTGCCTAGGTTGTTTCTCAGTGACTAGCTGTGTAATCCTAGGCAATCCGCTTTACTTCTCTGTGCCTCAGTTTTCTCACCTGTTAAATGGAGAATGTTAAAAATAGTATATATCGCATATGAATTTTATAAGGATAATATTATAGGCACTTACATGAGAAAATTCACCTAAAACAGAAAAGTGCACACAGTAATTGCTTGATAGATATTATGATGATTATTATTTCTATTTTAGCATGAGGTTACTAATTCTGAGGAATTAAGCACTTAATGAATTCAATCACATTTATGGAGTCCCTTCAATGTGCTAGACAGTGTGCAAGAGTTATAGTTGATGGTGCTCAGAGGATAATGATGGAGACAGGGACAAACCAGATCATTCTTATCTTTGATGTGGCCAAAGTGCAGGCACAGACATGTTAGGGAAATCATGGGTACACTGGAGAGGGCAGACAGTGTGGGGAGGGGCATCCTGGGGGAGGTGGCTGTTGAAAGCAGGGTATTCCAGGAAACCAGTCTGGATGGTGGTAAGAGGTGGGAATGGGCAGAGGGATATGGGCTCGCAGCAGCTTGCAGGAGCTCACAGGGGCTTGGAAGAATTTGCTGCGGGTGGCGGAAGAGGTGATGAACACGGTGAAGTCAAGTTTGAGGCAGGGATGAACTGGGACGACAGAGAGGGGCATTGTCCAATTCAGAACCTGAGATCTCTTGTTCTTTTTTTTAAGGAGCACAAGTGATCCTTAAAGATCCAAGAGTGAATTCTAAGCAAGGGAGGGTTTCATTTGTCTAAGCAAGTCCTGCAATCAAAGGTGCCAGGTCAGCAAGGTCAAAGGCGAGAGCAGGTCCTCATATCCTTTCTGGAGAAGCTCAGAGTACTCAATAGCCCACTCACTTCTCCCTTCTCACAGGGACACTTTAGTCCATGCCCTGGCTGCCTCCCTCCCTGCCTCCCCTTGCCAGAGTGGCCCTGCACCCAGACGTGACTCAGTTGGCCCAGATGAACTCTGCAGGCTCCAGCAATGCCATGGTTACACTGATTTCAAAACAACATCTGGAATGAGGCCCTGTGACGTTAGCCTCTCCTCTGGAAACGCCTAATATAAAAATTAAAGAAGAGGAAGTTATATAAACAGCCAACTTTTTTTTTTAAAAGCCTTATTGGATGGGTTGTATTTGGCCCAGACAAGACTGGGTAAATTAATGCCCCAGGATGTGCCAAAGTGGGGCATGGGCATGAAGAATTCGAACTAATTACGCATTTGAATCTGTGTTGTGCATTAAAGTACTGATTAGGGCTGTTTGCTCTGGGGGAGGTTCTAGACCCCACAAGATGAATTCAAATGGAAGAATGTCAAAAGGCAGCCTTCCTAAGTTAACAAACAAAAACAAATACAATTTATCCGACTTAGAACTTTGAAAGAAGGAATACAGGGACTCACTGGCTACTCCAGCCCCTGTCTGTTTTCAAATGGGAAGAGTATTTTTAAATGCCCTTTAAGTAGGATGTTAAGGCCAAATGGAAGGCAGCTCAGTTAGAGGGAATGAAAGCTCAAGCTCTCCCTCTCCTCTTTCCTCTCTTCCTTCTCCTTGCTTCTTTATTTCTTTCTCTTTCTTCAGACATTGGCAGGCACCTAGTATGTGCTATCCTCTGGAGATAAAGAAATAGATTTGATATTATACACTCAGGAAACTTGCAGTCTAGAGAAGGGGGCAGGTGTAAGCATAGTTAATCCTGTCCCTTATGTCTTCCCCAACCTGAATGGCATTCCTTGCTCAGTTTTCTTAAGGAAAGGTCTCATCCAGAGAATGAGTAATGGAAGAATTATATCCTACAAAGAGACTTCTAGGTTACCTCTCATTTCCCTAGAACATTCCACAATAATAGGATTTACACCCTTCATTATGGAGCTTCCCTAGAAGGAATGGGTCCAGCTAAGACTTCTGTGAAATCTAAGCAATCTTAGAAATGAGCAAATGAGCTCTGGTCAAGCTATCTCCTGCCCACTCCTCCAGGAGGCTCAGTATACATAGGTGGTGGACAAAGGTAGGATTCCCTGGAGAGTTAAAGGGCATCAGAGCGTGGGGAGTGCAGGTGAAGATGGAGGTAAGAATACAGAGGGAGACAGTGGAGGAAGAGGAGAGGAAGCTGGAGGTAGGAGTGAGAGGGATCACTCCTACATCTCAGAAGTCAAACCTGGCCCCAGATTCACAAATAAATCATTTTCTGGCTGGGCACAGTGGCTCCCGCCTGTAATCCCAGAATTTTGGGAGGCTGAGGTAGGTGGATCCCTTGAACCTAAGGAGGTTTTGAGACCAGCCTGGGCAACATAACAATATAACATAATATAACAATAACATAGCAACATAACATAACAATACCTTCTCTCAGAAAAAAGGAAGGCAAGCAGGCAGGCAGGAAGGGAGAGGAGAGGAGGGGAGGGGAGGGGAGGGAAAGGAGGAGAGATCTACCCCAAAATCGGTCTCTCTCTCTCTCTCTCTCTCTCTCTCTCTCTCTCTCTCTCTCTCTGTCTGTCTCTTAAAACAGAGTCTTGCTTTATCACCCAGGCTGGGATGCAATGGCATGAACATGGGCTCACCACAACCTCTACCTCCCAGGCTCAAGTGATCTCCCATTTCAGCCTCCTGAGTACTTGGGACAACAGGCACAAGCCACCATGTCTGGCTAATATTTGTATTTTTTGTAGAGGTGGGGTTTCACCATATTGCGCAGGCTGGTCTCAAACTTCTGCACTCAAGCAATCCACTCACCTTGGCCTCCCACAGTGCTGGAATTGCAAGAGTGAGTCACCCTGCTCAGCCTACCCCAAGGTCATAAAGATATTTTTTCATGTTTTTTCTAGAAGCTTCATTGTTTTATCTTTCACATTTGGATCTTTAATTCACATTAAGTAAATTTTTGTATATGTTGTGAGTTAGCTGCTAACTTTTCTCCTACATGAATATCCAAAGAAGTCAACACCATTTTTTGGAAATCCTGTCCTCACCCCACTGCATAGCAGTGTCATCTCTTTTATAAGTCAAGGCTCACATATGTATAGGTCTATTTATGGTTTCTCTATTCTGATCTATTAGTCTTTTATTTTTCCTATTTTTGCACAGTTCAATTTACTGAAGCTTTCTAATAAGCTTTATGATATTTGGTAAGTCCTCCACATTTGTTCTTAAAACTAGACTTGGTTTTTCTGTTGGAATTATTGGAATTGCATTGGCTTTACAGATCAATCTGAAGAAGACTGACATCTTTACAATGCTTAATATTCCAATCCCTTTACATGATATATTTCTGCAAAGTTTGACTGGATATTTGTTGTTGTTGTTGTTTATTTTTCAGCATACCCAATCATTACCTACCATTTTTAAATAAGCAGAACTCTATTTCTCCCCTTCCAATTTTGTACTTTTCCCCTTTATTTTGCAGGTTAGGGCCTACAGTGCAATGTTGAATAGAAGTGGTGATAACAGGCATCCTTGTCTCATTCCTAATCTCAAGGGAAAAGTTTCATTATCATTATGTTAGTATGTATGATGTTTGCTGTAGTATTTTTGTAGCTACCCTTCATTGGATTAAGGAAGTTTCCTCTGTTGACAATTGGCAGAGGTTTTATTTTGCCCCCTACCCCCACCCCTAAAATGAATTGTTGAATTTTGTGAAACGAGTTTTTTCTGCATTTGTTGAGATGCTCATATGGAGTTTTATACTTTACTTGTTAATGGAGTGAATTGCACCAATTGACTTTTTTGAATGTTGAAACAACTTTGCTGGAATAAACTCAATTTAGCTATGATGTATTGTCCTTTTAATATAACTCTGGATTTGATATGCTAATATTTTGTTAGTAATTGTTGCCACTTGTGTTTATGAGAGAGATAACCTAAAAATTTCCTTTCTGGTAATGTTTTGGTCTGATTTTCAAACTATGGGTATTTTGACCTCATGAAACGAGTTAGGAAATACTTTCTCTTTTCCATTTTCTGGAATACTTTGACTTACATTGGTGCTATAGATTTTTAAAATGGTTGAAGAATTCACCTATGAGCCATCTGGGACTAGAGATTTCTTTTTGGAAAGATTTTAAATTATCATTGTATTTATTTAGTAGAAATAGGACTATATAAATTTGCAACTTCTTTGGATATCAGTTTTGGTAAGATGCATTTTTCTTCTGAGAATTTGTTTCATCTGAATTTCCAAATTTATTAGCATGAAGTTGTTAATAAAATCCTATATTTTACTCAAACTTTGAGATAGTTGTAGATTTACATAAAGTTGTAAAGAATAATAGAAAGATTCTGTGTACTATTTTCCAGTTTTCCCCAAAAGTAACATTTTGCATAACTCTAGTACAGTAGCACAACCAGCATATTGATTTTGATACAAACCATTAATGTTACTCACATTTTCTCAGCTTTGCTTACATTGATTTGCATGTGTGTGTATACTCGTTATTTTTTAGGCATTGGTAAAAACCATAGTGATGTTCATTTTTCATTCCTAATATTGATACATATGTCATCTCTTTCTGTGTGTGTGTGTGTTTGTGTGTCTTGATTGAGTCCTAGATTAATTGTTCCATAGTTAAAGAAGAGAATGTATTGTGAATGATTTTAATCTCCGGAAATTTGTTGAGAATATATATACATATATATACACACACATACACACACAAATATGTATATATATATGTCTGTGTATGTGTGTACACATATATCTGTATATACATATATATTTGTTGAGTGCCACCTTCTATATTTGTCTATTAGGTCAAATTCCACAATAACCATGAATTTGAGTGAATAGACAAATAGAGAAGATATTTGTCTACCTATTTCCCCTATGAATAGCTTGTTAGCTATTTTCCCAATCTTTTTTAACTTTATGAGTTCCAGCTTTCAATTATTTACTGAAAGAAGCATGTTAAAGCCTCTCATTATTATTGTAGATTTGTCTGTTTCTCCTTTTAGTTCTGGCAGCGTTTTAGCCTTATGTATTTTGAAGTTATACTTTATGTGCATAGACCTTTATAACTTTTTAATGTTTTCTTGGTTGATGAATGCTTTTAAAATTTTGAAATATTCTTTTGACTAGTGCTGATTTTTTTTCTGAAAAATTTTCTGATACTAGTATAGCTTCACCACTATCTTTTGGTGAGTGGTTGCATGGTATATCTTTTTCCTCCTTTATCTTCAATCTGTGTTCACATATTTAACAAGTATATTACAGGCAAACATCATATAATTATGTTGTTCTTCCTTCAATCTTTGTCTTTATAATTGTAGTCAAACTATTTACATTTAATATTATTTCAGATGTGTTTAGATTTGTGTGTACTCTCTTGTTATTTGGTGTCTAATTGTCTCAAGTGTTTTATATTCTGTTTTCTCTCTCTTCTTGCCCTCTTTTGTACTAGCATAATTTTTACTCTTCCATTTTCCCTATGATTAGCTTGTTAGCTATAATTTTTTTTTTTACTTTTTTAATCATTAAAATATACAATATACACTCAATATATTAATCTTATATAAATTTGTACTTTTTATTAGTTCTCAAATAATGCTAAAACCTTAGGACACACAACTCCATTTATACTTGCCCACTTTTTGGTATTATTGTCATGCATTTTAATTCTACATATATTTTAAACTCCAGACTATATCATTATTATTCTATAGAGTCAATGTTCATGTACATTAATTTACATGTTTACCTTTTTCATTACTTTTCATTCCTTCCTGCATTTATGTGTTTCTCAGTAAGATCACTTCCTTTCTGCCTGCAGCAAGCTGCCTCTAATACAGGTAGGCCCTGGAGTGAAAGTACAAATGAGATCTAAATATGAAGTGTCTAAAAAGTTATAAGTCAGGGTAAAATATATTAAAAATATACGTTCTACCTTCCTACCTCGACAAATATACCTTTGCAAGAACTTGGATGGCCAAGTTCAACTGATTTCTTGGACTCCTCAGAGTTTTACACTGGAAGGTGATAGTGTAGGAAGAGTCATTTCCTGGCTCTGGCTGCCAGCTAGGATCCTCTTTCTTGTACCACTCTCAGCACTGTTCATCACCACTAGGGACCACAGATGCATGTATGTGAACACCTGTAGTTCTCTAATCACTGCCCCCATGCCCAGTAAACAGCTACCCTGGCACCCCTCCACCCTTGAACTGTGCATACCAGTGGTGTAATTATCTATGGATAGCACAGACCCAGAGAAAAGATGAGGTTGGGGGCTGTATTAGTCCATTTTGCATTTCTATAAAGGAATACCTGAGACTGGGTAATTTTTAAAGAAAAGAGGTTTATTTGGCTTACCATTCTGCAAGCTATACAAGTATAGGACCAGCATCTACTCAGCTTCTGTTGAGGCCTCGGGAAGCTTTTACTCATGATGGAAGAGGAAGGGAGAGCAGTTGTGTCACATGGCAAGGGGGGGGGGGTCCCAGACTCTTTTTAACAACCGATCTCATGTGAACTCATGACTGCAAAAAGAGCACAAAGCCATTCATGAGGAATCTGCCCCAATGACCCAAACACCTCCCACTAGGCCCCACCTCCAACACTGGGGATCACCTTTCAGCATAAGATTTGGAGGAGACAAACATCTAAATTGTATCAGGGGCACAAGCTCTCCTGATGGAGTCGGATGCCTCCCATTTCTCAGTTTCTCTCTAGCTGAATGTTAGCAGGTCACAAAGTAGACCTGGAACCCCATGTTTACTCACTCTAGAGCTGGTACTCTTTTTGTGACACGGTGGAGCACAGAACTGAATGAGACCGGGAACTGGCACATAATAATGACTCTACAAATATTTGTGAAAGGAGTGGCTGCATAAATGGGTATAATGAGACCACCCTTAAGGCAGAAAGTCTATTCACATGGTCAAAACTTGGATTTGTTTATTTGAGTCAACACATGGCTTTACACTGGATATTGCTTTGGGCATTCCCATTGGGTGGGATATGGAGTTACAGGGCACTCGATCTGGAAGAAGGACAGCAGCAGATGAGACCAAAAGTGTGGGAGGTCCCCACTTCAGAGCTGCCCTCCTAAAAAGATGTGAAATGCTTTATCCACATGAGAATGACCTCCATAGAGTGGAAAATCATGCTTTCTTTAAAAATTCAAAGTAATTGGTCAGACAGTGTCACCACTCATACAATATGACTCAGGATTTGATGAGGTCAGATCAGTCGTCTGAATCTCTGGCATGTGCTGTGGTTGGAGAAAATGTGGTCAAGGCCTTCCTTCAGCAGACAAAATCCTTTGCTTTGCTGCCTGTGAGCAACTCAGCCTGTGGCTTTGGGGCCTGGGCCTTCTTGGCAAGTGGGAAACCCAATCTTTTGGCTGCCTGCCTCTTCCTGCCACAGAAAAGCAACTTGTGGATGCTGAGAGCAGCCACTGAGAGGGAAGCTTGGGGCTCCAGGACTCCCACAGAGCCAGCTGTATTCCCTGAGTATGTGGGAGGATGAGCAGGGAGGCAAGGATGGTCCATGTGCAGGAAGCAAGGAGGGGCTGCCCACAGGTATGATTAATCTTCACTTGCTGTCTCCCCAATTCCATGTGATTTCTAGTTGTTGTTTCTATTGCCAGAAGACATTTGGTACTATTCCTGAAAGCTAGCTTTAGGAGTTGGCCTTTTGATTTTCATTAGCTCTGGCAGAACATCATTTGGTTAGTGAAGAGGAGTTAGATAGAAAAGAGGAGGAGAGTAAGGCCGGGCGCGGTGGCTCATGCCTGTAATTACAACATTTTGGGAGGCTGAGTCGGGTGGATCATCTGAGGTCGGGAGTTCGAGACCAGCCTGGCCAACCCTGTCTCTACTAAATACACAAAAATTAGCCGGGCCTGGTGGTGGGCGTCTGTAATCCCAGCTACTTGGGAGGCTGAGGCAGGGAGAACTGCTTGAACTCGGGAAGTGGAGGTTGCAGTGAGCCGAGATCGCACCATTGTACTCCAGCCTGGGTGACAGAGGGAGACTCCATCCCCCGCCCCCCCCAAAAAAAAGAAACTGGGAAGAAGTAGTAAACCATCTACCTTTCCAACTCTGTTTCTCAACATGGCCCTTCATTTGTACATTACAACCCATGTAGGCTTCTCCCTGTTCTTCACATACAACCCACTGATTACTGCTTCTAAGTCTTTGCCCTTGTGGCTCTCTCTGCCTGGAATATCTTCCTCACTCTCATCTTTATGAACCCAAGTCTTAATTATCCTCTAAGGCTCAGCTTCAGTGGAACATCCACATAAAGCTTTTCCTGATCCTCCTCTTATCCTGCACCCTTAATTTGCACCAACCCTACTTGAAACAACAAACAATTAAGAAACTTATATATTCCCACTGAAGAATGGCAACTAGCTGCAGGTAGGAGGAATTTACTGTATCAATGTGTGTTTCCACCCCCAGTTTAGAAGAATGTCTGAAGGAAAGGTTTAAGGCTGCATGAGATTCTACACATCACATACATGTATCATAGTTCATTATTTTAAGATCTTCAAAATATTTTATTAAATATTGAGCATATAAAAATGAATTTATAAGATGTATACACACTCTAAAAAATAAAGATGCCCTGTACACCTGTGTGTCAATTATCAAGTTTAAGAAACAAACATTACCATTAACTTTGAGATTATTTGAATGTTCCTACCTGATGCCTTTCCATTCTCACTCCTCTCTAAGGTAACCACTTAATTTTGGGTATATTATTATCTTGCTTTTCTTTATACTTTATCATACCTGTTTGTATATCTGAATGTTGTATTATTTAGTTCCACTTATTTTTGTTCAGCATTTACATGGTGTCTATTTTTTATTCTTTGACTTTCAACCTACTTGTTATGTTTCAAGTGAGTTTCTTATGGATGGCATATAATTGGGTCATAGAAATTTTTATTCACTCTACCAGTCTCTATATTTTATTTTTTAAATTTTATTTATTTTATTTTAATTGATTAATTTATTTATTTATTTTGAGATGGAGTCTTGCTCTGTCTCCCAGGCCGGAGTGCAGTGATGCAATCTCGGCTCACTGCAACCTCCGCTTCCTGGGTTCAAGCAATTCTCTGCCTCAGCCTTCCGAGTAGCTGGGATTACAGGCACCTGCCACCACACCTGGCTAATTTTTTTATTTTTAGTAGAGACAGGGTTTCACCATCTTGGCCAGGCTGGTCTCGAACTTCTGACCATGTGATCCACCCACCTCAGCCTCCCAAAGTGCTGGGATTACAGGCATGAGCCACTGTGCCTGGCCTAGTCTCTGTATTTTAACTGGTGTATTTAAACAATTTATATTTAAAGTAATAACTTGTATGTTAGAACTTAAGTCTGTCATTTTATTTCCTGTTTGTTCCCTTTATTTCTTGTTTCTCCATTTGTTTTCTTTTGGCATCCTGTGTAATCGTCAAACATTTTAAAGAGTTCCACTTTGATTTATTTATTATGCTTTTGAGTATATCACTTTTCATAGTTTTTCATGGTGGTTTTTTATAGTTTCATAGTGGTTGCTATATATATTACCACATATGCACATAACTTGTTACACAGCCTATTGGTACTAACATTTTACCACTTCGAGTAAAGTGTAGAAGTCTTACTTATATTTAGATCCCTTTGCCCTTCTCATTTCTTAAATATTATTGTTTTAAGTACTTTCTCTATATCTATCCAACACCTCATTAGGTGTTGTTATAACTTTTGCCCAACCATAAAATATAAGTTAAAAAAACTCATAAAGGGAAAGATGATCTATTATGTTTACTTATATTTTTACTCGTTCTACTGTTCTTCTTTCCTTTCCAAAGGTTCCAGACATTTTATCATTTTCTTTGTATTTGAAGAATTTCCTTTAACCATTCTTTAAGGGTAGGCCTGCTAGCAATGAATTCTTTTAGGTTTTTTGTTTGTTTGTTTGTTTTTTACCTGAGAATATCTTTATTTTCCCTCATTCCTGAAGGGTAGTTTCAATAGATATAGGATTTATGGTTGACACGAATTTCTTTGTGCTTAAAAAAATGTGTCCTGACTTCTGACCTTCATGTTTTCAGATGTGAAATCTGCTGTCATTTGAATTGGTGTTCTTTTTTTTTTTTTCTTTATAGGTACTGTGTCATCTTTTTGTTATTTAAAAATTTTTCTTCTTTGTCTTTAGTTTTCAGAAGTTTAATTATGATGTATCTAGGTGTTGATTTCTTTGGGTTTATTTTAATTTGTCTTTTCTCATTTGGCTTGTGAATTCTCAGTTCTTGACATTATAAGTGACTTTCATTTGTATCTTGGACATTTTGATTATTATGTGAGGAGACTCTTCATCTGACTTAGATCTTTTGTTTTAGTAGGCAACCACTCTGTTTAGGATTAGCATGTAGTTCTGGCCTACTCTTATGAGCTTTTGTTATAATGACATTTCAGTGTTCAGAGCCCTTGCAGTGCTATTCTGGTATGCTTCATTTATCTGGCACTACCAGTACTCTTGCTCAATCCCTGCAGTTCTGCCGACTGGGGTGAAAAGACCTTTCCTGGGCTGCCTGGTATCTCTGGGTGACCATCTGCTGCTTAGGTTTGGGGACAGACAAAACCTGCAGGGCCTGGGCCTCTTTTCCCACTAGGTGGAGAGCAGAAGAAATGAAGCACTCAAATGATGCTGCCCCTGAAGATGAACTGGACCACTTGCCAGTGCCCCAGTGATAGAGTGGGGCTGAGTTAACCTAGGATTTTGCTGCTGCTAAAGTAGACATTTCAGACCACATCTTGGCACCCTGGTTGTGGAACAGAGGCTGGGATTCCCCACTAGGTCTTTGCTGGTCTTCCCCCTTTCCTGGTGTTTTAGCCAGGCTGGAGAGAACAGGTTTGTCTTATTTGTTTGTTTGTTTGTTTTTGGCTTTGCCTATTGGCAGTTCTGGGTTGCAGGCCTCTCCAGTCTCTAGTTTGGGGTAGATAGTAGATAGAAAGAAAATCCAGGGAACTCATCATATTGTTGTTTCTCAAGTCCTGAGGTCCCTAACCAGTTCACTCTGACTTTCAGAATCCTTATATTGTTGTCTATTAAATAATTTCCAGGGTATTTAGTTGTATTTAGCAAAGAGGAGGAAAGTCAGTCTCTACCATCTTGTCCTGGAACTGGAAGTCTCAGTTCTTCTTATTTGTGAACATGATATAAATGCAACTGCACTGTGATTCCTCTTTGGTAAATTTGTTTCTGTTATTCAATATTATGTTCCAGGAATTCATTCATATTATTTCATTTTGTTGTAGCTCGTTGATTTTTCTCTGCTCTAGAGTTTTCCATTGTTTGAAAGCCACTCAATTTATCCATTCTACAATTGGTGGATGTTTGAGATATTTCCCCTTGCGCCTCCCCTACTTTACATTAGAGACTGTACTTCTATGGGCATTCTTGTACATACCTTCAGTGGCATCTATGCAAGTTCAGTAGAGTATAAATCTAGGTGTGGAACTGGTGAGTCAAAGGGTATGGGAATTTTCATTTATACTGGATAATGCCAAATTATTTTCTGAAGTGGTTATACCAATCTACCCCTCCATCAGCAGGTGTAAGTTTCTTTGTTCCTTTGCATCCTCATCAATCCTTGATAACATCAGATTTTAAACTTTCTCCAATCTTGGGGCAATGAAATTGTTTCTGATTTTAGTTGTAACTTGCATTTCCCTGATTACTAATAACGTTGTACATATATAAAACTTTTTCATATTTTACAGAACCTTTTATGTGATGCTCATTCAAACCTTTTTCTATTTTTCTTTTGGCTTGCTGGTCTTCTTCCTTCTTTTCCCAGTTTTCCCTATTTTCTCCTAGCTTTTAATTTGTCATTTTTACTCTTTTAATTAATAAGTAGAAGTTCCTAACTTTAATGTGGGATTTATCAATCCTTTCCTTTATACTTTATGCTTTTGTATCTTATTAAAAATTGTTATTTCCTAAAGTAATAAACATTATTTTATAACGTCTATTCTTTTTGTTGTCTTCTAAACATCTTAGAGTTTTGCCTTTTGTATTTATGTTTTTAGTCTACCTGGAATTGATGTCTATGAAGTATAGGGGTACATTATCATTTTTTCCATATAATTAGCCCATTGTTCCAGCACCCTCTGTTGAAAAGTCTCTCTTTCCCCACAAATCTAAAGTATTAGTTTTGTCACAATTCAGGTTTCCTCTTCTGAACATGGGGTTGTTTCTTGCCTCTCTATTCTATTCCATTTGGTCAGTTTTTAAGATTTTTATGCTAATATGCCATTGTCTTAATCACTATATTTTAAAACAAGTATTGTTCTCTTGTATGAAAGTATCTCCTTCCTAGTGCTTATTTAGATACACTTATTTATTTGAGGCCCTTTGCTTCTTGATACGTATTTAAGGATAAGCTTAAATCTAAAAAAAAAAGACTTGAAAGTTTGATACTATATTAAATTTGTAGATAAATTTGGGAGAGAATTGACATCTATTAAGTCCACCATTTAAATAGACATGATATATTGCTGCATTATTCAGGCCATATTTAATGTATTTCAGTAATTTTTATAATTTTCTTCAGCAAAGGCTTACATATCTTTCATTAGATTAGTTACCAGGCAGTCCTTATTTTCTGGTGCAATTGTAATTCTTATCTTTTTAATAATTCTATTTATGAACTGCTATTTGCTGGCATATGGAATGTAATTTTTAAATAGTTACTTTAATTAAATATTTTATTTTGCAATTATGGTAGATTCACCAAAAGTCATAAGAAAACAATACAGAGAGATCTGTGTATAATCCAGTTTCCCCCAATGGTAACATCTTGTAAAATTATAGTAGAATATTACTGATATTGATGCAGCCAGGATATAGAATATTTCCATCATTACAAGGTTCCCTCAGGTTACCTTTTTATAGCCACAGTCACTTCCCTCCCAACCCCATCTCCACCTTTTCTCCTATTTTTTCTAGAAGTTTTATAGTCTTACATTATACTCGTAAGTCCATTTTGAGTTAATTTTTGTGTAAAATGTGACACTTAAACCAAGCTTTTTTTTCCTCTCCTGTGGGTATCCAATTACTTATAGCACCATTTGTTGAAAAAAAACTATCTTTCTTCCTTTGAATTCCTGCTGCATCTTTGTCATATGTCAGTTTGGTATATCCTTCAGGCTTGTTTCTGGGTTCTCTATTCTATGTATATCTCTTACCAAATATCACAGAGTGCTGAATTCTGTAGCTATATATTAAGTCTTAAAATTGGGTAGGCTGATTCCTCTCCCATTTTATTATTCTATTTCAGTCGTTTTAGCTAATGCAGTCCCTTTGTATTTACATATAAATTTTAGAATAATTTTGTCTATATCTACAAAAGTCTTACTGAAATTTTGGTAGGAATTGCATTAAACCAGCATATCAGTTTGGGAAGAATTGATCTTTACTATGCTGAGTTTTTCAATCTATGAACATGGTATGTCTCTGTATTTGTTTAGATAATTTTTGATTTCTCTCATTAGTGTCTTTGTAGTTTGTAGCATACAAGTCCTGTACATGTTTTGTCAGATTTATGCCTAAGTATTTTGCATTCTTTTGAGTGATTATAAGTGGTACACATTTTCATTTGGGTGTCCATATATTCATTGATAGTAGATAGAAATACAATTGAATTTTATAAGCTAATTTTATATCCTGTGAATTACTGAAACTCATTAGTTCTAGGCATTGAGTTTTTCTGTGTAGACAATGACATCATGCACAAACAAGGACTGTTTTATTTCTTCCTTTCTTATCTGTATGTTTTTTATTTTCTTTTGTTTCATTATTGTAGTGAGTAGAACTTCCAGTAGTATGTTGAATAAGAGTGTTGAGATTGGGCATTCTTTCCTTGTCCCCCGTCTTAGAGTGAAAACATTTGGTTTTCATTATTAATTATGTTTATAGCCATAGGATATTTGCAGATGTTCTTTATGAGGTTGAAGATATTCTCCTCTAGTCCTAGTGTACTAACAACTTTTAATCATGATTGGGTATTTAATTTGGTCAAAAAATTTTTTGCATTCATTGATATGATCATGTGATTCTTCTTCTTTAGCCTATTAATAGGGTGAATAACATCAATTGATTCTTGAATATTGAGCCATCCTTGCATTCCCAGAATAATTCCACTTGGTCATCATGTATAATTCTTTTCATATATTGAAGAATTCAATTTGTTAACATTTTGTTTATATATTATCTATATATTTTTTTTGAGACAAGGTCTTGGTCTGTCACCCAGGCTGGAGTGCAGTGGCACAATCATGACTCACTGTAATCTCCACCTCCCAGGCTCAAGCAATCCTCCCACCTCAGCCTCCCAAATAGCTGGGACCATAGACATGTGCCACCATGCCTGGCTAATTTTTATTTTCTTAATTTTTTTTATGTAGAGGTAGGGTTTTGCCATGTTGCCCAGTCTGGTTTCAAACTCCTGAGCTCAAGCAATACACCTGCCTCTGCCTCCCAAAGTGCTGGTGTTATAGGCATGAGCCACCATGTCTGGCCATGCATCTACATTTATGAGGACTATTGGCTTGTAGTTTTCTTTTTTTGTAAATCTTTGTCTGGCTTTGGTACCAGGATAATATTAGCTTTATAAGATGAATTGGGATGTGTTTTCTCCATTTTCTGGAAAAGATTGTGTACAATTTATGTTAATTCTTTAAATGTTTGGTAGAATTCTTCGGTAAAGCCATCTGACCTTAGAGGTTTGTTGTTTAGAAGTTTTGAAATTACAAATTCAATGTCCTTAATAGTTATAAAACTATTCAAATTATATTTTCATATTTGTAGAGTTGTGGTAGTTTGTGCTTTTTGAGGAATTGGTCCGTTTCATTTAGTTATCAAATTTTTGTGTGTAGAGTTGTTTGTAGTATTTCATTATTATCCTTCTGATGTCTTCAGGGTTTGTAGTGATAGCTTCTCTTTTATTTCTGATATTAGTAATTTGTGTCTTTTCTATTTTTTGTTGTATTAATCTTGCAGTCTTGCTACAGGTTTGTTTCATTGATTGTCTCTGTAAAAAATCTTGTATAGCTTTTTTAGTTGTTGTTGTAGGCATTACATGATATAGACATAACTCATTACATAATATCTACTAGTGATCATTTTACCAATTCAAATGTAGAAAACTTATTTCCCTCTCTCATTTATACTATAATTGTCTAAAATATTTCCTTTACATACACTTAAAACCACATCACGGTGTTAACATTTTTTTTGCTTCAACCATCAAACACAACTTAGAAAACTCAAGAGGAGAAGAAAATCTATTGCATTTATTCATATTTTGTTTGCCATGTGTTTTTCCTTCCTGATGTTTTAAGATTCTTTTTGTTTGTTTGTTTGTTTATTTTCCTTCTGTTTAGTGAATGTCCTTTAGCTGTTTTTTTAGGATACTTCTGCTGGTGACAAATTCTCTTCATTTTCCTTCATCTCAGAATCTCTTGATTTCCCTTTCATTTCAGAAAAAATATTTTTGCTGGATAAAGGACCTTGGGCTGACAATTTTTTTCTTCCATTACTTAAAAATATACCACATCCTTCTGTCCTCTTTCAGATAAGAAATCTACTGTCATCTGAATTGAGTTTCCTTTATAATTAATGTGTTATTTCTTTCTGCTTGTTTTTAAGATAATTATATGTGTCTAGCTTTTAAAGCTAAATTATAATGGGCTTTTATGTACATTTCTTTGGATTTATTGTTTGGAATTCTCTAAGCTTCTTGAATCTGTAATTTCATATCTTTTCCTAAATTTGTGAAGTGCTCAGCTATTATTTCTGAATCCCATTCTCTTTCTCTCTCTTTCCACAACCCTATGACACAAGTGTTAGCTCTTTTGTTATTGTCTCACAGATCCCTGAGACTTGGTTCATTTTTTTCCCAGTCTATTTTTCTCTGTCTTGTTCACATTGAGTAATTTCTGTTATTCCATATTCTAATATATTGATTCTTTCCTCTGTTCCCTGAGCTCATTCCTTTAGTTAGTTTTTTTTTTTTTTTTTTTTTTTTTTTGGCAATTATATTTTTTAGTGCTAAGGTTTCCACTTGATTCTTCGTATCTTCTATTTATTTGTTGAAACTTTCCATCTTTTTCATTGCTTTGAGCATGTTTGCAATTGCTTATTTAAAACATTTTATGATAGCTGCCTTAAAATCTTTGTCAGATAATTCTGTATTTTCTATCATCTCAGTGTTGGCATGTATTGATGGTTTTTCTTCTATCCTGTTCAAAATATTTCTGGAGTTTGGTATGATTAGTAATTTTCAATTGAATCCTGGACTTTTAAAAATTGTTATGAGGCCCTAGATCTTATTTAAACCTTCCATTTTAGCTGCCTTTGACATTGTTCTTGCAAGTGCGGGGAAGGGGCCACCACTTTGTTACTGCCAGGTAAAGGTAGAAGTCCAGCTTCCACATTTGGTCTTCATTGACACCCAAGGTGAGGGGCTTCTCATTAATGTTGTATAGAGATGTGACTTACAGTTCTCCATATGCTTTACACTAAAACTGTGGGTGAAAAGGGCTTTTTACCTTATGGCAGGGATGAAGGTCCTATCATTCTACTCAGCCTTCTCTGACACTACCCCAACAGCCCGGTTGGAGTAGGGTATTAACACCTGGGAAAGATGGAAGTCTTTTGGCCACTGCTGGCATGGGTAGGAAGGGGCCCCATTTTTCTTTGGTCGAGTAGAGCAGTTATTGTCTAATGTTTCCTGTCTTGCTGAGCAGTCCCTTCATGGTCATTTGGCTAGAGAGATCAGACTTTTATTTTGGCTTTTTTTTTTTTCTTTTTTTTTTGTCTGTACCTACTGGCAATTTCAGATTGCCAGCTACAACTCTGGAATACATGAGGCAAAAGTATTCCTAGAGAAGTCATCTTGTCATTTCTTGGGTAACAAGGTTCCTGTCTGATCTGTCTTCTTATGTTTATTTAACGTCAAATATCTAAAGTTTTTCTTTGTACTTACTGGGAGAAATAGGGAAAAGTCTATCTACTTCATCTTCCCAGAGTGGAACTGCAATTTATTTTTGTTCATTGTTGTTATATTCAGCATCTTCAGGCTCTTTGCAAATCTTTCATCTATAAATTTTATTTTCTATATAATCATATCATCTATGAATAATAATGGTTTTGTTTCTTCAAACCTCTTTTCTTTTATTTTTTTTTAATTTTAAGTTAACATACTATAAAATGATTTTATGTTTTCAGTGTAGAGTTTTATGAGTTTTAACACACACAGGGTCATGGAACCACCACCACAATCAGGATACAGAAGAGTTGGTTCTGTCACCTTCAAAAGTTCACTTAGGCTGCCCTTTTGTACTCCAACCATCTCCCCACCCCTAACTCCTGGCAACCACTTTTCTATTCTTTCTCTTTCTTTTTCTGCCTTTTCCAGATAGCGTATAAAATGAATTCATACACTTTGTGATCTTTTAAGATATTTTTTCTTCTTAATCTGTTAAAGTGGTAAATGATTTCATTTATTTTCCAGTATTCAACAAATCTTTGAATCCCTGGATTCAGTCAACTATGATTTATTTGTAATTTTTATGTTCATGAGTGTGATGGCCTTGGAATTTTTCTCCTGTCTGGTTCCAAGGTTATACTAACCTCACACTGATACCATGCTTATCTCTTTTACTGATACCAACGTTTTCTTTTTCCTTGCCAGGTAACTAAGTTTGCCACCCTTCAAAAATGCGAGGTGTGGTTTCTCATTATCTACGTTCTGGAATCTGTATTCTAGGTTTGGAATTATTTATTTCTTCAATGATTTATAGAACTGATTGTTTAAAACCATCTGGTACCAGTGTTTTCTTTGTGGAAAGAGTTAAAACCACTCTGTTTCTTTAATTTTTACAGGCCCGTAAAAGTTTCCTTGTCTTTCTTGAGTTGATTTTGATAGTTTATTTTTCTCAGAACTTTCTCATTTCATCCAGTTGTTCACATTTATGTTATACAGTTATTTGTAATATCTTGTTATCATCTTTTAATCTTTACTGTATCTGTAATTGTATCCTCTTTCAACCCTCATTTTATTTGTGTTTTCTTTTTTTTTGGTCTTGAGTGACCTTGCTGGAGCATCATCAGTATTTTAAAATCTTTTCACAGAACCAGCTTTGAATTTTGTCAACCCCCCTTTATATGTGTATTTTTATTTAATAAATTTTGTCCATATCTTGATTATTTTCTCTACTTTCTTTGATGATTAGTCCATTATTTTCAGCTTTTCTTCTTTTTTAATATAAGCACTTGATAGGACTTTTCCTGTAAGTACCGTTTTATCTTTAGCTGCATTCCACAAGATTTAATATGTAAAATTTTTTTATCATTCAGTTCTAAATGCTTTTAAATTTCCAGTATGATTTCTTCTTTGACCCATGAGTTATTTGGAGGTATGTTTCTTAATTTTCAAATATGTAGTTATTTTCCAGTTACCTTGAAGACAAAATCAAAACCTTTTCTTTTCAAGTAACTGTGTAGTCACAAGAAGTTGCAGAGCTAGTACAGAGAAGTCTCATGTACCCTTCACCCAGTTTTCCCCACTGGTTCCATCTTACACAACTATAGTAAAACATCAAAACCACAAATTTGACATTGCTACAGTGTGTATGTAGTTCTATGCTATTTTATCACTTGTAACCTCCACTTCAGCGAAGATACCAAAGTGCTCCCTCACCACTAAGATCTCCCTAATGCCACCCTTCAGAGTCACATCCCACCCCTCTTCCCACCATCCTTAACCTCTAGCAGCAACTCATCTGTTTTCTATCTCCCCAGTTAACATTTTTAAGTGCCTTATAATTAATTGTGGTGTTGTCAGAAAGCACGGGGTGGGTCATTCCAGTTATTCAGAATTGTTGAGAATTATTTGATGACTCCATATAAGATTATTGTCATATTTTGTTTATGTTTAAAGAGACATTGTATACAGCTATTAACCTTACTGCTTTTTGTCTGCTTGATCTATCAGTTTCTTAAGGAGTCAGTTAAAAATCCCATGCTAGATTTTCCTTTTAGTTATTTCAGCATTATGAGGCTATAAGGTGTGAACACATTTAGAATTGTTATATATTCTTTATGATTGAAAGCAGTTATAATTTATATCCTGAGTTTCTCTATTATTTTTGTTTGAATCTACCTTGTCTATAAAATGGTACTAGCTTTATTTTTATTATCACTTGTCTGAGCTATCTACCCACTTATCTGTCTATGTCTATATCTATCTACTTCTATCTAGTTTTTATTATTTTGTTTTCAACTACACATACACATATATGTATGTATGTGTGAATGTGTATGTGAATGACTTTTGCTTTTTGAACTTTTTGTCTTCTTTTATTTTACCTATACATTTCTTAAATGCTTTATGGTTGGATTTACAATGTAAATCTATCTTGACAATCTTTGCCTTTTAGATGAATCTCTTTAAAATTATTTTTTATTATTATATTTAAAATTATTCAAAATTGTCTTTAAAATTATATTTATCTTTAAAATTATATTTAACCTCTTAAATTATATGTGAAATTATTTCATGTTTAATATTTGTTCCATTTTCCCTGTTTTATTCTCTGCTTTCTTGTCTTTTTATTGATTGTATTTTCTCATTCCCTTTCTCCTCGTCTATTGATTCTGTTTCTAATTCTATTTCTGTGATTTTTTTTTCTTTTTCCGTTTTTTTTGAGAAAGAGTCTCACTCTCTTGCCCAGGCTGGAGTGCAGTGGTGCAGTCTCCATTCACGGCAATCTCCACCCCCTGGGTTCAAGCGATTCTCCTGCCTCAGCCTCCCAAGTGGCTGGGATTACAGGCACCCACCACCACACCTGGCTAATTTTTGTATTTTTAGTAGAGTTGGGGTTTCGCCATGTTACCCAGGCTGGTCTTGAACTCCTGAGCTCAAGTGATCTGCCTACTTCTGCATCCCAAAGTGCTGGGATTACAGACAGACATGAGCCACTGCACCCCCACCTATTTCTGTGATTTTATGGTGAACTCAGAAAATTTGGCATGTATATGAAGGTTTTCAAAGTGTAAAATTTATGAATTTTTACTTTTACCCTCTTCCTGAATAATAGAAAAACCACTGAATATGTTCACCCCAATAGTATGTTTTCCTGGCTCATATCCTTTTGTTAACAGGTAAATTGTTCCATTTTTATTTGTAAAACCATAACGTGTTATTATTACTTCAGACAGTCACTTTTTGTTTAGATTTACCTGAATATCAACTCTTTCTTTTAATCATCATTCTTTGCCTCACAGGCTTTCATCTTGGGACTTCTTTCTAAAGAAAAAAATATTTTTGGAATTTATTTTAGTGAGAGTATATTGGTGGCAAACTCCCTTGGGATTTTTTTTTTTTTTTTTCTGTCTGTAAGGACCTTTGTTTTACTCATTTTTGAAGATATTTTAGCTGGTATACAATTCTATGTTGATGGTTTCACTGAACTAATCATTACACTGCTATTTGACTTATACAATTGCTGTTAAGAAGTGAGCTTTAAGTTTGATTTTTGCCCTTTTGAAGTTAATCTGTCTTTTCTCTCTGGCTGCTGTTTTAAAATCTATATGTTTTGGTGCTTTGCAGCTTCACTAAGAACTATCTAGGTATGCTTTTCGAATTTATCTTATTTGGAATTTGTTGGGTTTCTTTCATGAATTGATGCATTTCTTTAGGACTGAAAGATTTTCAATAATTACATGAAGTATACTTCTACCTCATTATTCCTATTCTCTTCTTGTGGAACTCTGATTAGATGTTAGGCTTTGTCACTGTATCTTACGTGTTTCTTTACCTATCTTTTATGTTTTCTTTATGTTGCCATCTGAGTATTTTGTCAGATCTATATTCCAATTCTTTCATCCTCTTTTTAACACTGTCTAATACACTTTTCATCCATCTATTTAATTTTGAATAATTTTTTTTTTTTTTGAGACAGAGTCTCACTCCCAGGATGGAGTGTAGTGGCACGATCTTGGCTCACTGCAAGCTCTGCCTCTTGGGTTCATGCCATTCTCCTGCCTCAGCCTCCCAAGTAGTTGGGACTACAGGCTCCCACCACCATGCCTGGCTAATTTTTTTTGGTATTTTTAGTAGAGACAGGGTTTCACCATGTTAGCCAGATGGTCTCCATCTCCTGACCTCATGATCCGCCCGCCTCAGCCTCCCAAAGTGCTGGGATTACAGGCGTGAGCCACTGCCCCAGCCTGATATGAATAATTTTTTTTTGTTAATTTTGTGCTTCTTTTTCAAATTGGCTGGGAAACCTTATTTTCTCTCTTCTCAAATTTCTCAGTCACTTCTTTTTTTGTTTTAAAAATATTAAATATGTTTATTTTGTATACTGTGTCTTCTCACTCCACAACTGGAAGTCTTCACAGGTCTGATTATGGTGTGTTGCTCCTTGTAGTTCTCTCTCTTAGAACCTTGTTTTTTGTTTTGAGACAAAGTTTTGCTCTGTCGCCCAGGCTGGAGTGCAGTGGCGTGATCTTGGCTCACTGCAACCTCTGCCTCCTGAGTTCAAGTGAGTCTCACGCCTCAGCCTCATGAGTAGCTAGGATTACAGGCATGAGCCACCACACCCGGCTAAGTTTATTTCTTTTTTATTTTAAGTAGAGATGGGGCTTCACCATGTTGGTCAGGTTGTCTCAAACTCTTGGCCTCAAGTGATCTGCCTGCCTCAGCCTCTCAAAGTGCTGCAATTACAGGTGGGAGCCACCACACTTGACCTAGGACCTTGTTTGAATGTGTGTTTTATCTTATGTTTTGTTTTGTTTTGATTTTTTTTTTTCTGTGACAGCTGATTTTGTGGGGCAGTTTTATGACTGAAGTCAAAGCTGATTCCTGCAGAGAAGATTCAAATTTGTTTCTGCCAGGTAGTGGGGCACCACCAGGCTGGAATCACTTTAAACTAAATTCTTATCTAGAGGCTTTAAAAAGATGTCCATATGTATTAATTAGGGTTGCCAACTCTTGCAAAAGCCGTCTGGTAATTATTACTCCTCTGAGGGGAAGATTTTCCTCCTTCCATTCAGGGTCGTTTCCAGATTAATTGTTTTCATGCATTTCCTGAGGGAGGGGATTGATTTATTTCCAGTTCAAACTTAAAATAAAGATACAATCCTGTGGGACTCCCTTTTTATCCAAGAGAAGTATCCTGTTAAACTCTCCTTCCTAGGAAGGAACTGGTGTTTCTCTTCTGTTCCCAATATCCCATAAGGCTATGAAAGACAAAGTTCAAGTTAAACCAGTTCATCAGATTATCTCAGAGCAACCTCCAGCTTCCAGGCTCTGCTTGTTTCTCAGAAAAGCTGTGGTACAGATTTTATTTACTTTTTGGCCTCCAGGTATTCCTTACCCATTTGCTATTTTGTTGATACATTTACATCCCATGCAACACTTCTACTTGTTGTTTTTGTTTTTGTGTTTCTAGAGACAGAGTTCTCTCTGTTGACCAGGCTGGGATGCAGTGGTGTGATTATACCTCACTGCAACCTCAACCTCTTGGGCTCAAGTGATCCTCCCACCTCAGCCTCCCAAGTAGCTGGTACTATGGGCTTGTACCACCACACTGGCAGAATTTTTAAAAACTTTTTGTAGAGATGGATTTCACTTTGTTGCCTAGACTGGTCTTGAACTCCTGGCCTCAAGCAATCCTCCCACCTTGGCTCTTTTACTTTTATTTAGTAGAAGAATCCGCTATACTACCAGACGTGGAAGTCTCCTGTCATGACACCTCTAATCATTCTCCTATCATTGAATGTCCCCCTCCATGTTTTCTATTACAAACAATGTGATGATGAACATCTTTGTATAGACATCTTTGTGTACCTTGTCCAGTTAGTTTCTATAATAAATTTCTAGAATATAAAAAGAAAGTGACAGCACTGAGGAATATTTGGAAAAGAGCTTGGCACTACTTGTAGACTAACTAGATTCTTAGGGGTCTTGATAGTCATTGCATATATTACTTTGTTTATTCCTTTCAAAAATCCCACTGGAACTAGCATAATGAAAATTCTACTGAGGGTCATTTCTGTTAAGTAAATGAAAATATAGACACTGTTTCTGGAAAAAAATAGCCAATTATTTTAATATTACCTAGAGTGTTTTTTAAGAGGACCTTCTCCCAATTTATTAACAGAAATAATTTCTTAACTAAGTAACATAATTCTGTAATGTGTTTGGAAAAACATGTAAGATGAGTCAAAATGAAGAGCAATGAAAAACTGGTCCTATCAGGTTTGAAAACAACTGTAAACAACCATGGATATTTTAATCCTTCCTAGGGTCTGGTTGGTGGAGAAGTCCATGGTTTTCCCAGGAGACAACTATTTGTCTGGGAACATCACTACAAAGGTTCTGTAAATCAATTATAAATTGATTCCAGAAGGATGAAGGGGAGAATAGATGGGTAACTACAGAAACAGAGCAGGAAATACCAGGATCCACTGGTAGGAAGTGGACTAAGTGGGTGCAGTGGACATTTGGGGCTCTCTGGGTAGTGTCAGAGGAGGAGGGATGTTGAATGACATGCCAAGGGGTTTGGATTTGGTCTTGAATTCATGAAAGACAAAGCCATTAGTTTTAATCAGAAAGTTTCATGGGCAGCATTTGCATTTTTATAAAATTATGCTGGCAACAAGGTCCAGAGGAATTTAAGGGAGAAAATATTAAAGCCAGGGAAATTAGGAATACATGAGTGAATATTTAATGTCTTTATTAAGATATTAACTCACATACCACACAATTAAGCCATTTAAAGTGTAATGTTAAATGGTTTTTAGTATATTTACAGAGTTGTACAACCACACCACTGTCTAATTTTAGAACATTTTTGTCTGCCGAAAAAGAAACCTCCTACCCATTAGCTGTTACTCCTTATACCCTTCACTCCTGTCCGATCCCTAATTACCCATTAATCCACTTTCTATCTATAGATTTGCTTGTTCTGGACATCATATAAATAGAATTACACAATATGTGGTCTTTCGTAACTGGTTTCTTTCATTTCATTTAATGTTTTCAAGACTCATCCATGTTGTAGCATGTATCAGTTCATTAATTTTAATGTATTAATGTATTAATTCTTTCATTTTAATTGGCAATCTTCCATTATGTGGATATACCACATTTTATTCATCCACTTATCAGCTAATGGACACGGGTTGTTTATATGTTTTGAATATCATGAATATTATGCTGCTTTGAACTTTTTTGTACAAGTTTTTATGTGGTTGTATGTTTTCATTTCCCTTGGGTATATACCTAGGAATGGAACTGCTGGATCATATGGTAACTCTATATTTAACTTCTTGAAAAGCTGACACTGTTTTCCAAACCCCCTGCTCCATTTTACATTTCCACCATCAATGTAAGAGCGTTCCAATTTCTGATATCCTCCTTCCACTAGCAGGTATGAAGTGGGTGTGATCATGGCCATCCTAGTGCGTGCAAGTGGTATCTCATTGCGGTTTTTATTTGCATTTCCTTGATGGCTAATGGTGTTGAATATCTTTTTATGTGCTTCTAGTCTTCTTGAATATCATTTGAAAAAAATGTCTATTCATATTTTTTGCCTATTTTAAAAAATTAGGTTATCTTTTATTTTGAGTGGTAAGCATCCTTTGTATATTCTAGATACACAAGTCCTTTATCAGATATATGATTTGCAAATATTTTCTCTATTTCTGTAGGTTGTTTTTTCACTTTCTTGATGGTGTCCTTTGAGGCACAAAGGTTTTAAATTTTGATGAAGCTCATTTATCTGTGTTTTGTCATCTGTGCTTTTTGTATCATATTGAAGAAGCCTCTCCCTAACCCAACCCAAGATTTACTCCTATGTTTTCTTTAAGACTTTTATAGTTTTAGCTCTCACATACAGATCTATGATATATTTTAAGTCCTTTTGTGTATGGTGTGAGAAAGGAGTCCAGCTTCACTCTTTTGCATGTGAATATCTGGTTGTCCCAGCACCATTTGTAAAATATATTTTTAAAATAGTCTTTCTATACCCCTTAGGGCATTGTATTAATAATAGTCCAATCTAAAACAAATATCCTGAGCTGTGCCATTAGCAGTGGGAATGGGTGTGCTGGGGAAGGTTGAGAAGGTGAGATTATAAGCACTTTGGAACTACAGTCATGCAGGGGTTGGAGAGTAAGAACTTGAGAAGTTTTAGATTTCTGTTTTCCAACCATCCCCTCCATATCAGGAGGTCTGTGGCCTCATCATCCCACATGACATGCGGCCATCCCAGAACCAATCTGCTGGGGCCTACTTGTTTATCCTCATGACTTGAGGATCAAAGCCTGTAGCTGTATGATCAATTCAACCACAGGAAATAAGCCTCAATCAGGAGGATAGTTGAATTCTATTTTGTGGTTCCCTTAGACTGGAGCAGCTATCGTACCTCAGTTCAAGGAGAAAACAGTAAGGTTTGGGTGGAAGGGGAATGCAGTAAGCAAACTCCAGAAGCATCAGGCTTCTGTCAGTAATGCCAGTGATGTCAGCCAGGGCTGGGTACATGAAAAATAAACACTCCTAATAGAGCAATGGAATTGTCTTAATCTTTGGGGAGTTGTTTAGGCTTTGGAATCACCTTGTTTGCAGGACACAATGCCCCAGAATTCTCCATCTTCATTGTGGGTCCTTTCCCTGGTTGCATGAGAATCTTGTTTGTTTTTGTTTTTTCCCCCATTTCTTGGAGTTGACTGTTTAGCCCTAGCAGCTGCATGACCAATCCTAACTTTGGAAAAAATATTTAAAGAGTTCTCTGGACAGTTGACCCCATTTTCCACTCAGTCGCCATGGGGACTGGCAGATGGAGAGACTGCTACCCAGGTAATTACGGGGTGTATCACCCACAGAACTGCTGCTCAGGGCCACAGTCTCTGATGAGAATAGAGAAAATGTGTTTAGAAATGATTTTGACAGTCCCTGACCTCGATGAAAAATCCTCAGCTCTGAGAACAGCCCAACCTTGAGAGCAGGAACAGAAGAGTTCTGTTCTGTGTGCTGGGAGAGAGTCACACTGTGTAGATGTTTGTGGGGCTCCTCCAGAGACTCCTTTGATGAGAAACCTCTCCATCCAGGACACACTTGCCAGAGAGAGACCAGATGCTTTGTTCTTATGTAAGATGTTCTGACATGTGATCATTTGAGAGAGGTGCCCTTTAAACATAACCGTCAGTTACTATTAAAAGTAAAGAGCTAAAAGTGATTATGGAGATTGTTTAGTTCACCCCCCAGCTTTACTAAAGAGGAAACTGAGCCCAGATAATTGATAAGCTCAGAGTCATGAGAGAGTTAGTGCTGCTGGTCTCATGATCCTTTCTCTACTGCTCATTTCTGATGAAGAACCCGTTTAGCTTGAACAATAACTTGAAATAGTCCCAGAGTAAAGATGAGTACTAGACCCTTTGGTGTTGAGAAAATAGAAGGTCCAAAAATGTGTGCATTGCCTCTGTGTCAGGAACCTTTAGGAGTCATATGGTTTTATATGTGTTTGATAGAAAATTGCTACTTAGACTTTATCTTGGATCATGATAGTACATTTCTATTCTCTCCTATAGTAGCCATTTAATAAGCCACTTCACACCATGGCCATGTTGAAGTGAAGCACATCAATTTCACACAGCTATCGAAGAACTTGATTATAGCCTAGTTAGATACACCTTACTGGAGCCTCCAGCTACTTCAGAGACTGGCTGCATGGCAGTGGGAAGGGAACAACCTTCTGTCATCTGTGTCTGAGATGGCTTTGGTTGGAGGATACAGACTTGTGAAGGAAGGAGAAGGACTCATCTGCATAGCCTTGTGCGTGCACAAGAGGCTACACCTCCCTGCATGTGGAAACTGAGATTGCTGTTCCCAGGTGCCATGGAAAGAAGAGACTGAGCCACTGAAATGTGGAGAACTGAGGGCCCAAGTGGGGACCCAGTTGGTTCAGTGTCTTTTGGTTAAGGCTTTCTATAGCCAACACTGAAACCCCCAGAGAAAGCATTAAGTATTTACAGCTAATCTGGGTGGGTGGGGCAGGGAGAGGCTCCACTTCCTATGATTCTCCTGCCATCAATTGGCTTTACAGGCCAAGCAGTTTCCAAATTGTGCCTTGGACTCAGGACTTACAAAGAGGATTAAAAGAAAGACATTTAAAAATAAACAGACTTTAAGTCTACCAATGTGACAATTGAAATAAATGTAGAGCACATCCAAGATGGCCGAATAGGAACAGCTCTAGCCTCCAGCTCCCAGCGTGAGCGACACAGAAGACGGGCAATTTCTGCATTTTCAACTGAGGTACCGGGTTCATCTCACTGGGGCGTGTCAGACAGTTGGTGCTGGTCCGCGGGTGCAGCCCGACCAGTGAGAGCCGAAGCAGGGTGAGGCATCGACTTACCTGGGAAGCACAAGGGAGAAGGGAATTCCTTTTCCTAGCCGAAGGAAATTGAGGCACACAACACCTGGAAAATCGGGTAACTCCTACCCTAATACTATGCTTTACCAAGGGTCTTAGCAAACGGCACACCAGGAGATTATATCCCACACCTGGTCCAGAGGGTCCCACGTCCATGGAGCCTCCCTCACTGCTAGCACAGCAATGTGAGATCAAACTGCAAAGCAGAAGCCAGGCTGGGGGAGGGGCGCCTGCCATTGCTGAGGCTAAAGTAGGTAAACAAAACCACCCAGGAAGCTCGAATTGGGTGGAGCCCACCACAGCTCAAGGAGGCCTGCCTGCCTCTGTAGACTCCACCTCTGGGGACAGGGCATAGCTAAACAAAAAGCAGCAGAAACCTCGGCATAGGTAAATGTCCCAGTCTGATAGCTTTGAAGAGAGCAGTGGATTTCCCAGCATGGAGGTTGAGATCTGAGAACAGACAGACTGCCTGCTCAAGTGGGTCCCTGACCCCTGAGTAGCCTAACTGGGAGAAATCCCCCACTTGGTGCAGACTGACACCTCACACCTCACACGGCTGGGTACACCCCTGAGACGAAGCTTCCAGAGCAAGAATCAGACAGCAACACTTGCTGTTCAGCAATATTCTATCTTCTGCAGCCTCCACTGCTGATACCCAGGAAAACAGGGTCTAGAGTGAACCTCAAGCAAACTCCAACAGACCTGCAGCTGAGGGTCCTGACTGTTAGAAGGAAAACTAACAAACAGAAAGGACACCCACACCAAAACCCCATCAGTACGTCACCATCATCAAAGACCAAAGGCAGATAAAACCACAAAGATGGGGAAAAAGGAGTGCAGAAAAGCTGGAAATTCAAACAATCAGAGTGCACCTCCCCCTCCAAAGGAACGCAGTTCATCGCCAGCAACTGAACAAAGCTGGACAGAGAATGACTTTGACGAGTTGAGAGAAGAAGGCTTCAGTCGATCAAACTTCTCAGAGCTAAAGGAGGAACTATGTAACCAGTGCAAAGAAACTAAAAACCTTGAAAAAAGATTTGACGAATGGCTAACCAGAATAACCAATGTAGAGAAGTCCTTAAAAGAACTGATAGAGATGAAAACCATAACAC
>NW_016808547.1:1080479-1152499 GCF_001698545.2 Rhinopithecus bieti | reverse complement strand
ATGCACACATATGTTTACTGAGGCACTATTCACAATAGCAAAGACTTGGAATCAACCCAAATGTCCATGAGTGACAGACTGGATTAAGAAAATGTGGTGGGCGCCTGTAGTCCCAGCTACTCCGGAGGCTGAGGCAGGAGAATGGCGTGAACCCAGGAGGCGGAGCTTGCAGTGAGCTGAGATCCGGCCACAGCACTCCAGCCTGGGTGGCAGAGCGAGACTCCGTCTCAAAAAAAAAAAAAAGAAAATGTGGCACATATACATGATGGAATACTATGCAGCCATGAAAGAGGATGAGTTCGTGTCCTTTGTGGGAACATGGATGCAGCTGGAAACCATCATTCTCAGCAAACTATCGCAAGAACAGAAAACCAAATACTGTATGTTCTCACTCATAGGTGGGAAATGAACAATGATATCACTTGGACACAGGAAGGGGAACATCACACACCGGGTCCTATTGTGGGGAGAGGATGGGGGGAGGGATAGCATTAGGAGATACACCTATGTAAATGACGAGTTAATGGGTGCAGCACACTAACATGGCACATGTATACATATGTAACAAACCTGCACGTTGTGCACATGTACCCTAGAACTTAAAGTATAATAAAAAAAAGAAATGTAAAAGTAATCATTTATTTTTGGTTTGATTCTAAAAGTAGTCTACACTCACTATGGAAAATATAGAAAATACAGAATGATGTGAAAAAAATAGTATCCATAATCCCATCACCCAAACACATTCTTGCTAATTCATGAGAGCAGGACCTTATGTTTCATATCTGCTGTCACATCCTCAGTACTTGGAACAGTGCCTGGTACAGAGTAAGCGCTTAATGGACATTTGTTGAATGAATGAGTGTCACTGTTTTGGTATATTTATTTCCAGCCCCTTTCCCATGTATATTTTACATGATTGTAGTCAGTCATCATCATTAGAGAGTATCTTTTTTTTTAACGTACTATGATAAACATAGGTATATCTATGTCACAACTCTTTACAAACTTTTTTTTTTTTTTTTTGAGACTGAGTCTCGCTATGTCGCCCAGGCAGATCCATACAGTGGCAGGATCTTGGTTCACTGCAACCTCTGCCTCCCAGGTTTATGCGATTCTCTTGCCTCAGCCTCACAAGTAGCTGGGACTACAGGTGCGTGCCACCATGCCAGCTAGTTTTTTTATATTTTTAGTAGAGACGGGGTGGTTTTTGCCATGTTGGCCAGGGTGGTCTTGAACTCCTTGAACTCCTGAGCTCCAGTGATCCCCCCACTTTGGTCTCCCAAAGTGTGGGGATTACAGGTGTGAGCCACCATGCCCGGCCTGTTTACAAACATTTTTAAAGGTGCTTAGTATTGCATGTATTGTGTATACATCATTTACTTATTTACACTCATGAGGCTAGATATTTGAGATAAAATATCCATTTCAAAGATCATTTGCACATAAGGCTTGCTACCCATGGATAAGTAGACCAATTGACTGTTTTACCAGGCTTCCTTATGCTCAATGGACCCTAAAATGTTAATAAAATCACATTCTATTTTTTACTTTCATAGTCTCGCTGGATTGCATAAAGAAGTGAAAATATGCCAGAGGGAGGTCATGAAATCAGAATCAGGACATTACCTTGTCAATCTATTGTAACTAAGAAATATCTTTTGAATATTGTGTTTTATGAAGCATTGAATTCAGAGAACTAGTCATTATGCTAAATTCCGACAATACAGAATCTCAAGAATTCAACTGAACTCAACTACTTTCTATATAGTCACTGCTTTCTCCCCTTTAAAATAATTCCCAGGTTAGCCTGGTTAGAGAAGGTAATCTTGTCCAAGTTAATGTAGCACCATCTGCTGCTGAAAAGGAGTCCTTCAGGATGAGTTCTCTAGTTTTAAACATTGACTTGCATAAGAAATAAAAGGGAATTGACATGTGGTTTCTTGCAGGATCCCCTTGTGTCAGAACTGCAAACAATCTTTTTCAAAAACACTGAGTGGACTTCTGGCTCCAGATGGCAACAGAGTACACTTGATTAACTCCTTCAACTGTTAGAAATTTCTATCAAAATTCAAAAGGAATATACAAATAGGGAGAAATGCATGTCAGAAACAGGAAACCATGGAAAGGGGCCAACACATTCTGAAACTCATGAGAACTTTCTGCACGACAAAGTGCAGGTGAGATTGGATTGAGGGAAGGGCTCATTAGTCTGCCATTGACCACATAAGACAGAAAAGCCAAGGGAATGAGGGAGACAGATATCAGCAAAGCCCCTCAATACCTACCAGCTCACAGTGGCAGGTGCTGGAGCTGAGGGTGGGTTATTTGGGACACAGCAAGAGGCAAGCATAGATCCTCCCTCTGCTCCGGAAAATGCACCAGGTGCTGGGGTCTGCAAACCCTTGGCACATGAAATTAACCAGGCATTGCTAAGCCTGGCTTCTAAGAAACGCAGTTAAGTCAGTTAGTGTCTCCAACAAACTGTACCCTGAATCACTAAGTCCCAGAAAGCATTTAAGCCATCTAGTTTCCAGGCCGAGTAACCAATATCCAAAGATTCTATACTCAGCCAATCATTCACACTTGACAACCACAGAAAGACATTCCTAGCCATGCAGATATTCAGAGAGCTTTCCTGAAAGAAACTACACACACACAGACACACACACAGACACACACACACACACACACACAGAAGCACACACACAGCATGTGCACACACACACAAGAATTATGGTAGAGTAATAAAACCAATAAAAACCAAGAATTAAGTGAAGATCATTGTGGCTAACAAAGTTACAAAATGGAATAATCAGAAAACAGCTTCAGGAAGAGAAATAAAGTAATTAATACCATCATCCTCATTATCAGTTTCTATCCCATCAGATAGAATACCCATCCTAAAATCTCAGGATGAGGAGAGGGAAGAAAGTAAAAGTTGTCTCAAAATCTCATCTTAGACGAGCGAGAGTCATATTTTCTGTTTCCTTACTGACCCTGGTATGGCAATGAGTCCAAGTATGTTGTTTAATATACTGCTTACATACTCAATACTATAAAATATTTTTCTAAATTATTAGTATAAAAAGAGAGCAAAGAAAATTTGATTGGCTGGGCATGATGACTCATGCCTGTAATCCTTACACTTTGGGAAGCTGAGTTGGGAGGATCACTTGAGCCCAGGAGTTTGAGATCAGCCTGGGCAACATCATGAAACCCCATCCCTACAAAACAAATACAAAAACTAGCTGAGCATGCTGGCATGTATCTGTAGTAACAGCTACTCAGGAGACTGAGTGGGAGGATCTCTGGAGCCCATGAGGTCGAGGCTGCAATGAGCCAAGATCATACCATTGCACTCCAGCCGGGCAACAGAGCACCACCCTGTCCTGTCCTGCTCTCTCTCTCTCTCTCTCCATATATATATATTTGTGCATATACACACACAGCATGTGCACACACACACAAGGATTATGGTAGTGAGTAATAAAACCAATATAACTTAAGAATTAAGTCAAGATCATTGTGGATAACAAAGTTATATAATAGAATAACAATCAGAAAACTTTCAGAAAGATAAAATAATTAATACCATCATCCTCATTATCAGCCCATATCCCTACACCCATCCCTAAAATTCTAGGATGAGGAGAGAGATTATAAATACTATATAAAATATATAGTAAAATCATAATACCCTTAATAATGCATGGATAGTTCAATATTAAGAAATCCATTTATATAACATGTAACATTTCTTCAACAAGTATTTGTAAGTGCCTGTTATGTGCCAGGTATGCCAGAACAATGTAATTTGCTTGATCCTTCTCTCTCAAACACACCTGCCAGGTTCCCTATCCACATCACACTCTAGTTCTTTTCTTCAGAGCACTTATCATTCTCTGTAATTATCTTTCACCTTTACTTTGCTTGTTTATTGTCAGTCATCTTTCACTAAAATGCATTTTCCCCAAGATCAACATCCTTGTCTGTCTTGGTCACAGCTGTATGCACAATGTCTAACAAAGAACTTGACATGTAATAGCTGATGGATTCATTCAATATGTGTCGTATTAGTTTATTATTAATGTAATTTGTTCATTCAGTATTTGTAATTAAACAAAGGAATGTATGTCTATGAGTGAAAGGATGATGGTGATTCTAAATTCTGGCTCTTATGGTGCTTATCATGTAGTAGGGGAGACAGACAATCTGAGTACTTCTATGATCAGTGTCAAAATCCAATTTTGCTGAGCAGTTTTCTATTCTAACTTGCTGAATAAAAAGACGGCAATTGTTTTGCAGGAATCTTCCACAGCTTCCTCTCGAGAAAAGCCTGGAAAACCAGAAGCACAAAGTAGTAACTTCCTGTTTCCTAAAGCCTGCCACCAAAGGGCACGCAGCAACTCAACCAGTAAGTGTCTCCCCAACATGTCTTCAGGAACAGGGTTCAGCTGCTCCTGGATAGCAGGAATATCAGGAGGAGGGTGGATCTCTTCTGGTCCAGGTGGACTAAACTGGCATTGGAGTCTGCTCACCTTCTTCATGGTGTGTGCATGCTCTGGCTAGCCAGAGCTCTGTGTGGTCTAGCCAGCTCTCCTCTTGGCTCCAAGTACCATGCTGGAAAGACCTGGGTGTGAGGAAGAAGAGACTGGGCTTTACTCCTGCTCTGTCTCCTGACATGCTCCTTGGTCTTGGGAAGGCTTCTGTCTCTCAGCTGCAATATGATGGAGCTTGAGGTTGGAAGATCTCATGATTTTTATTTGCTGAAAATAGAAGAGTGCTAATACAAAGTCAAAATATGAAGAATGCAAGAATATAGAAAAACCTGAAGAAATTAAAATCACGCCAAATCCTAATATTAGAGATCATCTATGTTAACATATTCAGTTATTTCCCTTCTATGCTTATATATACTATAAAAAACTTCACACACACATTTATTTATATGTAACTATTTCATGTCATCAGAAACTCTTTTGAAAACACTATTTTTTAGTGGATCCATGGTATTTTATTGTATGAATTTATGAAATCTAGTTAACCAACTCCCTATTATTAGATATTTATAAAATCTACTTAACCAAATCCCTGTTATTAGGTATTTAAGTCATTGTCAGGTTTTCACTAGCCTAATCAAGTTGATGAATATGTACATGAGATTTTGTCTGAGTTTGTGATGATCTTTCAAAGAAAATACAGAAGGCAGTGGCCTGGTTAAGAGCTCACATTTGGGAGCTAAGGCACTTGGATCTGGGTCCTGCTTCCAGAACTAGTGACCTATGTGGTCTTGGGCAAGTCCCTTAGAATCTCTAAGTCTTATATTATTCTGCTGTACGATGCACCATCCTTAGTGATTTCCTATTATTGGAAATAAAATATTTTTTAAAAGTTACTTGCTTTTAATCATAAATTTTACTTATTCTAGCATAATTTTCTAGAAATGGAATTTGGGGTCAAACGGTAGATGTAGTTTAAGGCTTTTTATCTGTATTGCCAAATTTCTGTAGCTACTATTCTTTCAATAATGTACATGAATACCTATTTCTTCAGTCATAGGCCACACAGGATTATGATTTTTAATAAATATTTGCTTTACACTGATTTACAGATTTACAGGTATTTCTCCTTTCCCTTTCTTCCTCACCCATTCTTTGCTTTTTTACTGTTTTGTTTTGCACCCAAGACCAGCTATACAATTGATAGGGCTCAGTGTAAAATGAAAATGCAGGATTGCTGTTAAAAAATATTAATAGTTTCAAAAAAGTAGAAGAAAATCTTTGAACTAAGTTGGGATTCTTCAATCACAGGGCCCCAGGTGACTGTGCAGGCCACGTGCCCCTGAAGCCAGGCCCACTTGCCCCCCGGGAGCTGGCCCCCTCAGAGCTCCCTGGCTCCCTGGCATCCCCAGGGCTCCCTGGCTTTCTGGCTTCTGATTGAGCTCAGTCAATGACAGGCATCCATGGAGGACTGGCAGGGGGAAGACAGCCTGTGCTGTGACAAGAAATTGTGTCAGGGTGGCCTGTTGGTTCCAGTGCCCCCGGGCTCTGGTAACACCATTTCCCCACCTTACTCCTTCAAGCCTGGGGTGGTAACAGCATCTGGTACCTCAATAGGCCTTGTTATTTTTCTAACCCTGCCCGTCCCTCTGTGTCTGGCTCCTTTACCCAATTCTCAGAATCCCAACTGAGTGTGCCTTTTGTTTCTTCCCAAACCCTGATTGATACACTGATAAAGGAGATGAACAAAAAGTACCTAGGCTGGGTGCCACAGCTTATGCCTGTCATTCTAGCCCTTTGGGAGGTCAAGACGGGAGGACTGCTTGAACCCAGGAGTTTGAGATCAGCCTGGACAATATAGTGAGACCACACCTCTACAAAAATTTTTTTTAAAAAAGAAAACCCATCAGGCATGATGGCTCATACCTGAGGTCCCAGCTACTCGGGAGGCTGAGGTAGGAGGATCCCTTGAGCATGGGAGGTTTAGGCTGCAGTGAGCCATGATTGTGCCACTGCACTCTGGTCTGGACAACAGAGTGAGAGCCTGTCCTGTCCTCCTAAAAGAGTACCTCTTCATAAAGGTGAAGTTAAACAGTCCTTCATTTATTTATTTTGTTTTGGTGAGTTTGCCTGTTCTTTATTGGAATAATCATCTTTTATCATTAATTTATAAAAGCCTCTTGGTCAAATTAATATTTGGCATCATACTTGTTGAAAATATTCTCTCCAGTTCGTTGTTTTATTTTTTTAACATTAAGGTGTTTTAATCTTTATGCAATCAAGTTTCCTGATCTTTTCTTTTCTAATGTGAAAGTTACTTCCACATTCAGATAACTATTAAGTCTGTGATTATATATTCTTCTAATTTGTAAATGATTTATCTTTTTTCCCTCAAATTTACTGTATTATCTGTAATTTATTTTTGGTGTTTAATATGATGTAAGAATCTAGGTAGATTTTCTTTTCTAAATGAATAGGGAATGATTCTAGCATCACTTATTTATAATCAGTTCCTTTTATTTTGCCTTTTTTGTTTGCTTTGTTAATCTCATGCAAATGATATGGAGTTAGGTCCTTGAAAGCGAATTTGGCAATTTTTTAAAGAAGAGAAGCTCAAGGCCGGGTGAGGCGGCTCATGCCTGTAATCCCAGCACTTTGGGAGGCCTAGGTGGACAGGTCACCTGAGGTCAGGAGTTCGAGACCAGCCTGACCAACATGGAGAAACCCTGTCTGTACTAAAAATACAAAATTAGTCGGCATGGTGGCACATGCCTGAAGCCCAGCTACTCAGGAGGCTGAGGCAGGAGAATCACTTAAACCTGGTAGGCAGAGGTTGTGGTGAGACAAGATTGTCCAACTGCACTCCAGCCTGGGCAACAAGAGTGAAACTCTGTTTTAAAAAAAGAAAAGACGCTCAGATAGTTGAAATCAGTGCTGTAGATCATATTTATTTTACTTAGCTCTTTTATGCTTTTATTTTGATGGTTCCTTGCCATTTGTTTGTTCTTGGCCTCTTTCTATAATATTTTAAAAGGTTTAGTTAATTTTTGTCTCTACTTCTGATTTCCTTTAAGTTTTAATTAATTACCCAATCAAGTTGAATCAATTAATTAATACCCGACATAACATTTTCCAAATTGTCCCCCTCATGAAAGATGAGGAAGTTAGTTTAGTGTTATTCATCCCTTTTCCATGGATTTTTCCATTTTGTAATTCAACATAACTTTAAATTATAAACTCATGACAATATATAGCTCTAAGATAGCTTTTTTGTATATAATCATGACCATATATAGCTCCCCTTTCAAAAACTATTTTGCTTTGTTTTTTGCACTGGGTTGTAATAACCACTTTTCAATTAATTCACTCAACACTCTACACTTAACTGGTTTAAACTTCCCCCAATAGAGATGATAATTTTGATACATTTCCTAGTTGGCTGGAATGCATCAACAAGCAATGTTCAGAAACAGTGGGCAGAAGTGGGCACTGAAAGCGACCCCAGACCAGGGAGAGTTTTGGAGAACCCACTCTGTCGTGACTCTGGCCCACGTTCCCACAGATCTGAATGCCTGGTGGGAACTGGAGCCTCCACACAGGTGGAGCTGGGTGTGGCCTGAGCAGTTGCGCTGGGCTCTCCTGTGGCTCTGAGGTCAGGTTGATCTGCTCTGTGAACCATTCCAAGTTGGCAGCCTGTTTGTTCATCCTCATTCCCTCTGAACCCAAACCATGCACTACAGCTCACCTTCAAGTCACAGGTCACTCCTGCACTGCTGTGGATGGAGGAAGTGCAAGGAGACTGGGATTCTGGAGGCTGGGGTTATGCCTCAGACTCTTTCTTCACTGATCTGGAACCCTCTGGGCTTCCATTTCCTCACTGATAGAGGAAGGAGTAACTCCAGCAGGGTTCCCAAAGGACAAATGATGAGCTGCCTGCATCACCTGCACAGGTTGACGAACATACAGGTTTCCCCAGACCCGATCCATGAAGATATGGATCAATAGGTTGGGTGGAGCACTGAAATCTACCTTTGGATTAAACACTCCAGATAAATATAACGCACAAGCAGAGTTAGGACTAGAGGATCTCTAGCCTCTCCTCTCACCCGCCTTTCTTGATTCTGAATCGTCTCTTTGCAGCGTGTGGTTTTCTGAATCCTCTGGCTTCCTCTCCCTCCTGGTCCACCGGGGAGCATCTGGGAGCAACTGGTCCCTGTAGCTCAGAGAGGGCCATCTACTCAGAGAGGGTCACCTACAGCTGAGGCAGCTGCTGGGAGCAGCTGTCCTTGCAGGGTCAGATTTCCCTAGCCACTCCCGGACCCAGATGGACCAAAACCTTTCCCTTCTTCACCTTGTCTTTGTTCTTTTCCTCATCCCCCTTTAGGGATCTCACACCCTCAGGGATGCCACTCCTCTTTTCTTCTCAAGCTTCCCTGGCCAGTGGCTTCCTCTCTTCAGCCTATAAATAAGCTTAAGTCTTTCCCATCCTAAAAATAAAAGCAAACCCAACCCTGCTCCATCCTGTGTTTCCTTTGAACTACCACCAATCTTAACTTTTCCTCTAGGGGAATTTTTCACAAAACCCTGTCCATTCACTCAAGCCTCGCTTGTCGCTCAGGACACTGGCAAACCCCGCCCCTCTCCTGGCCTCTAGAGCGGAACTGCCCAACACATTAGCCACATGTAGTCTTGAGCACTTGAAATGTGACTTATTCAAACAGAGATGTACCAAAAGTATCAAAGACCCACTGGATTCAAAGACTAAGTGCAAGAAGAAAAGGTTGTAAAATATCTCACTAATAATTTTACATATTATTTCTATGTTGAAAGAACAATAGTTTAGATATAACAGACCAAATAAAATATATTATTAAAATTAATCTCTCCTGTTTCACTTTTTAAATGTGGCTACTAGAAAATTTTTTAATTACATAGGTGGCTGGCATATTTCAGTTGGGAAGCACTGTTGTAGACAATGACAGATTAAATTAGATCATCTGTGAAGGTTTTCCCAGCTGGATGTGGTAGGGTAGAGAATTAGGGTAGAGTTCCTGGTTGGATGAAAGGAAGTCTGTGGTTTCCACAAAGTAGAGGAAGCCTGCCGCTTTGCATTTTTGCAGATATCCAAAGAATCAAGAGTTGTCTCCGTGTGTGTATCCTTGTGTGTGAGTGCCTGTGTAAGAGGCAGTCAGATAGGATCGCCCCTGCCCCTGTTCCTGCCGGGTCTCGCCTGTTTGTTCCTGTCCTGGGAAACCTTTGTGTTTTCCTCCTTTCTCTCCTTGGTTGGGATTGAAAACATCGGGGCCTGGATCTGATGCAGCATTGTGGTTTCTGAGAGCTCAGCACACTGATTGACTTGCAGGAGATGCCTGTCAACTCTCGTTGCATTGAATGGAGGTAAATGGAAGTGAGAGTTCTGTCTGTACCCTGCAGTACGGACAGCATGCGTGGAGATCATGAAAATGTTGCTCATGTCTTCCATGGCCACCTCTCCCCACCACGCACCTGGCACAGGGTGCTAAGTGGTTTACAGTCACACTGGCCCCTGGCTAATGAGGGGCTGGCAGTTGGTGGGGGCTGATATTGTTCTCAGTTGAACTTTGCATTTTGAGAGCACAAATGACTTCTTGCTGTTTTTCCATTTCTGGTTTAGGTGTTAATCCCTATTGCACAAGAGAAATTGATTTTCCAATGACCAAGAAATCTGCAGCGTCGACAGACAGGCAGCCTTATTCTCTCTGTAGTAACAGGAAGTCCCTCTCTCAACAACTGGACTGTCCAGCAGGAAAAGCTGCGGTAAGAATACAAGGAGGGAAACTCGGAGAAGACGGGGAGAAGGGAGGGGCCCAACATTAACAGTGGCTGAAGAGGCCTTCCCAGTAATTTTCTGTCCGCAGAACTACAGAGGAGAGGGTCTGGCTTGGTAGCTACAGGAAGGCACAACCATCTCTGGGCCGAGAACCGCGTTAGAAATGGTCATCCATTGAGCGCCCCCTTGTGCCAGGCACTTGCAACTGCTGCCACGTGTGTGCTATTAAGAGCTGACACGTAGAGAACACGGCACGTGGGGGGACCCTGAACTATGGCTTTGCGTGGATCGCTTTATTTCATCTGCACATACTACTAAGAAGTAGAAGAGGGAGCTACAGCTTGGACAAGTTAAGGGATTTATGTACGTTCACATTGTTGAGGAAAAACAGGGCTGGGACTTCAAGTCTGATCTTTACGACTCTGAAGCCCGTGCAAAGAGGCTTTTCACTCCTGTAATACAGTGACTTGCTTTGCCAACATTGCTGCTAATTCTTAAAACAAGCTTAGAAAGGAATATGTTGTTGGCCCCATTTTATAGTAGGACACTGAGGCTTGGCAAGGTGAGCAGCTGAATTTATGCATCTTAAAACCTGTGGGACCAGAATTTAAACTGCCCTGTGTGCTCCTCAGTCCATGACCTTCCCACTACAGGTGTCAGCTTGCAGGCAGAGAGCTAAGCAGGTATAAAGCACAGTGTACCCTATACACGTCCCCCGCAGCTTGCCTTTCAGCCCCAGCCAAAGCACGCTGTGCTGCACGCTGCCACTTTTGGTCACACAGCGCCCTCTGTCTGTAGCATCTCACCCCTCCTTCTCTGATGATCCCTAGAAACTGCCCCAGCCTTCAAAAATCTTCCTAAGGTTCCCTTTCTCCTGGGAACGTTCCTGATCCCTCCAAAGGCATGGACTTCACATTTTCCCAAATGCCCATCAGGAGGCAGCTGCACTCCTCTCACAGTGCTCGCGCAGCCTGTCTTGTGAGTGTCATTTATGTTAGCATTTCATCTCACCCACTGACTCTCCCAAGCGGGGCTCCATGGTAGAACAATGTTTCCCTGCATGGTACATAATAGATGCTCAGTGAATTTCATTTCTCTCTTGCCTTCCTTTCCTTGAGACAATATGTTTTTCATTCCCAAACTGGGAGTGTGGTGTCCCAGTGTTAGAAGAAGATGGTTCCCTGGTGCCACCCTGAGCTGAGAACTTTCCCAGTCCCTGGTTTTCTGCACATCTGGGGTCATACAGGAGTATACTGGAGCCCTCCAATATCTGCAGCCAGCGCTGGGTCCCTGAGGATTGGACCAGCGGGTACTTCCTGGGGGAAGCTGCCTCCTGTCTTTGCTGCCTCATGCACTAGGATCCAGGTCCTTGGGAACAGGAAGCTTACCTGGCCGGCAGGGATGGGCTAAATATCAGTCAGTAGTAGCTGCCTGGAAGGCTGTGTTGAAAAGAATTGAAGCTCTGCTTCTCAAATAGTTAACCGCCTGTCTGCCTACCCCAAAATTACATTCTGAGTTTTGAAGTCTTTGGGTTCTGCCCCCTTGCCCACCACCTTCTGCCTGGCACAAGGGGAGTTCTCAGTAAATGTGTCTTGGATTGAACATAGTCTCAGGGCATTCTTGGTAACTGGCTTCCCAGATTCTGCCTGAGACATCAGTTATGAGGACTTGTCCTGAAGGCAGCGTGTTCTGTGACATTAACCTGGGCCTACTTCCTTGACAAACCTTGGTGAGCCTTTTGGCTGCTCATCTACATTAGGCTCAGCAAAACAGGCTCCTAGAACCAAGGAAGTTCCTCGCCACCAGAATCCTGCCCATACCCCACTAACCACATTTTGGTCATTATGCTGCCTGCCTTAGAAGAAAGAGGACTTGGTTCCTCTCCTTGGCTGGGCTTTTCCCCTTCCTGGTGAGGTGGGTGCTACTGTACTATGTGGCTAATCTTCTGCCCACTCTGGTTCCTTGTTGCAGGGAACTTCAAGGCCAACACGGTCCCTGAGCACAGCTCAGCTTGTGCAGCCATCTGGGGGCCTCCAGGCTTCAGTCATCTCCAACATCGTGCTGATGAAGGGCCAGGCTAAGGTGAGAAGGCATTGTGGCCAAACAAGAAGTCCTGGGGAGTGGCACCAGTCTCCAAGGAGATGCTGTGTCCAGGAAAGGATGGGAATAGGACTACTGGGGTGTCCTGGCACATCAGAAGAGACAAACACAGAGCGGCTAGTCTTTCAAAACTCACAACTGGCTGAGTTCAAGCAGCACACATTTTTCTAATTAGACAAAGTGATCATTTTCTTGTAAAGGATGCCAGTCCCTGCCAGCTGCCCTAGCACTTTCAAAGTTTGTTCTCTAATTCATTCCTGGCACAAGTTTCCAAGACTTAATTTTATCTGATACATAAATCCAAATTGTTTACATAGATTTCTGGATCCTGAGTTTGCCTCTGCCATTCAGATGTTGGCATAATAAAGCAGGGACCCATATATTAATTTATAAAAACATATGCTACCTACTACATGTGGAAAATTCAGTGGTTGATAGTGCTTTTGGCTGTCAATTGGAGCCTCCAGAAGAGTCAGAACTAACTCTACCTCTCTCAAGATGATGAAGCATCATACTGATCTCTGCTTCACAATTGAGATATGTCCAAAGGGGATCCGAAAGCATTGGTGGTAGTGGTGAGGTAGGGGGTGTACACATGTTTGCACTGCTCCCAGAACATGCTACCTTGTGCTTGAGGTTGACTGCGAAGTTCTCAGGCCAGCCCGAGCAGCCCAGGTGCTAAAATAATGAAAGGGCGGTTTCTTTATATAATATATTTTTTTGTGTGGTATGAGGGGAGGACCTAATTGCTACTTACGGTCTGTCCAGAGGGAGGGGCACCACCACACACCTCCAGTCCTCTTTCCCTCCATCTCCTGTTCCTTCTGTCTCCTGGGAGCTTAGCAGGAAATAAAAGAGAAGACAGACATGAGAGATGCTGGGATGAATGCTCCTCTCATCACAAGGGAGTAGCTGTCTTCTATGCTGACTTTCTCTGAACGACCCCATTTTCTGATTAGTAAATCACAATGCTTTTTCCCCTTGAATTTAGATAGAAGTAATTTTTTAAAAATTGACTTTTAAATTGTTTGCAGTGCCCAAAAGAAGGTGAAATGGTAAAGGCCACCAAAACTCATGCAAAGATGACCAAAAATGGTTTAAGTTATCTTGGTGTGCACAAAATGTGCATTCAATGAGTAATATTTATGAGGCTGGGGGATGGAAGAAGATGAATCATTTGATATAGAAATCCTCATGTACAGAGCAGGGATGATAAGCTCAGAAATAAAGCAGGCTTCCCACTATCTGGTGATACAACCTACACCCCAAGATCTTGTCACTAACAGGATGACAAGTAGCAGTGAAGCAGGGGGAGGAGGATTTAGAGCCAGAAGAATCAGCAAGTGCTTGAAGTAGAGTCAAAAGCAAATCACACAATAAAACCAACCACCAAAACCCGGGCATTGTGCTGTGGGCTTTGCAACGGTAACTCCTTTAATCCCCACAACAACCCTCCTATTATCTCCTTTTATAGACGTGCAGCCGGGTGCACTGGCTCACGCCTGTAGTCCCAGCACTTTGGGAGGCCTTCCGTTTGAGTCCTGGAGTTGGAGACCAGCCTGGGTAATAGAGTAAGATCCTGTCTCTACAAAAATAAAATAAAGTAAAATAAATAAAATAAAATAACATAAAATAAAATAAAATAAAAATTAACCCAGTGTGGTGGCACATGCCTCTAGTCCCAGCTGCCCAGGAGGCTGAGGTGAGAGGATTGCTTGAGTCCAGGAATTCGAGGCCACAGTGAGCTGTGATACAGCCACTGCACTCCAGTCTGGGCAGCAGAGGGAGACGCTATCTCTAATGAATATCTATGTGTATATTTTGTATATTGATATGGAGATGGAGGACCTGGGAGATTGCAGGGCTCGTCCAAGTTTACTTGGTTAGTGAGCAGATGAACCAAGGCAATGACCCCAGGCTGCCTGACGCCTGGGCCTTGCTCTTAACCATGATGCCATCCTGGGTCCCCAGGGTGGGTGAGACTTTGAGTCTACAGCAGCTGTCTCAGGCAGGACGAGGCTAGGGGCCCATAGAGGAGCCCTGAAGTGGCTCCTACCTCACCATTTCCTAAACCTGTGCTACTCCCGGACACCATTTGTCCTGCCCATCCTGGAACACACACCACCTTCACCAGAGGCTTAGAACAGCTGCACATCCCCACGGCTCTCCCACTGACACCCTACAGTGTCAAGAAGATGGCGGACAGCCTGCTGTCTCTGTGGCACGGGTTGATGTTCCTAATCAGCTCCTAATTTACTCCTAGAGTAAATTGCCCATGAGCAATGGGCCTGTTACAGCAGAGGCCATCACTTTAAAGGGTCTGTCTAGGAGCCAAGCTACCTGCCACTGCCTGGTGTGCTTGTAGGTTGGACCCCAAAACCTGGCCTCCAGGTGGCAGTTATGCCTTTATCCTATAATACGTGCTTCTTGAGTGCCGGCCTGATGCCAGACACAGAAATAAGACGCATTTACTGTCTTCAGAGAGCTTATAGTCTAGAAAGCTGCTTAGTAGACTCAAGCTATGCCCTCAAGGGCAGCATGGGGTGCCTTAGTCCTCAAAAAAATTGAGCAAGTCATATGCATTTCCTATGCTGCTTTTCAGGTCTGCCAGGCTGTTCTGTGAACTCACTGGCAGATTTGCAGGGGAAGCTGTGCCCACCCTCCCTTCTCTTCCTGCTGTAGACCTCACTCAACCTTTCCCTGGACTTCTTCCTGTCTGGTCTTCTCTCTACTGCCTCCTGGCTTCTCCCCAGCTGGGACTATCTGCTGAGCTATGAGTTTCTCCTCCCAGAGTCACCTGCACAATCCCAGCATATGTTTGTTAGCTCATGGGAATCACCTAGGACAATGGCAGATAGAGCAGGTGCAGGAGAGAGAGCACATGATTGGAGGGATGTCCGTGAGAAGGGGATTGAGGAGGCCTTTGGTGGGTGAAGGGATACCGTTGTAAAGCTGCTACTATTATTACTATTGTTGATATTTTTATGATTGTTGCTAGGTATTTTACTTTCAAACACAACACTGTGAGTTAGGTAATATCATCATTATTTTAAAAGGAGGGAAATTGAGGCTCAGAAGCAGAAAGTGATTGGCCCAGGATTGCCAACTGGAGGGACAGAGCCAGGGTGCTGGTCTCCATCCAGCCTCCCTCTGTGTGGGGAGCATCAGACTCCCACAAAAGCTCCAGACACTACCCAGCCCAGGCTGGCCTTCATGCCACTGCTCTTGCTATTTTTGTTGTTGTTGTTAAGTCCTGAGACCTTTGAAACCAAAGGTACCTTCTCTCCTTCCCAATCCCTTTGTTCAGGGCTGAGGCAGGCCCTCAGAAAGCATCAGCCCAGTGAGAAGCATGGACTACTACCCCTAAATCAGACCTTCTCTTCTTTCCCCAGGGTCTGGGCTTCAGCATCGTTGGGGGAAAAGACAGCATTTATGGCCCCATTGGGATTTACGTCAAAACCATTTTTGCAGGGGGAGCAGCAGCAGCCGATGGAAGGCTACAGGAAGGTAGGCTTCCCAGCCCTTTTCAGACCATGGTGGAGGAAACAGAAGCAGAATCCAGAACTGCTAGGGCCATAGAAGATGTTGGGAAAGCAAAATGTGTCTTGAGCTGTCAGGATACGGCCGGCATGGATTCTGGGGTCTGCAGGCAGAGGGGACACAGCTCCCCCGAGGGAGTCTTCATTATGACTGGCAGGTTGGTTGTGTATGTTTGCACATGTTACCTGGCACCATTACCCCTTAGCTGGTTGTGGTGCCAGCCTGGGTAGGACTGAAGTCTGAGGGGTCTGTTTCTGACCCTCCCCTCCTCTCACCCATTCTCTCAGCTGTCTTTCCCTTTCCATCCAAGATCCTGTCTCAGTTGTTGGGATCCATTAACACCCCCTCTCCTTCATTCTTCTGTCCTTCCTAACCCACAACCATAGGGAAACCAGGTTCAATGCTTTCAACCCTTGTAACAGATGAGTCTGATAAACATTTGCTAGGAGCCTACTGAATTCTAGGCTCTAGGAATAGAGAGAGAAACAATCAGGCATGATTCCTGCTTTGAAGAGCTCATGATCTGCCAGCCAGGGACCCTCTCTTCCACTCCCCACCCACCCTTCTCCCATCGACCCACCCCCTCTCAACTCTTTCATATCCTCACAGTACAGAAGCCTCAGCCATCCTGGGAGTGAGGGGCCAGGGAAACAGAGCTGCCAGTCTTCTTGTCCTAGAGAGTCAGGTTCCTCCCCACCCCCAACTCCACCCTAAAGTCATGCATGGATTATTGAGCAACAGGTTTGGCCCACAGAGATCGCCAGGTTTCAACTCAGGAGGCAAAGTTCAGGGGCTGGAAGTCACAGGGCAGAGAGTACCCACCGCAGGCCAAGGACTGGGTCATACACCAGAGGTCTGAAGAGAAGTCACTTCACAGCATTTTCACTCTTCTCTGTCAGTTCGGTTTTTGTAAGCTATGCTGGGAGCCTAACCACCTTTAATCATCTAACTAGCTTAGGGCAGGGTAGGCACACTACAGTGTTTTCAATATCTCATGAACAAAGAAAGGTTTTTACATTTCTAAATGGTTGAACATTTAAAAGTGTTTTTGATTCTTTCATGATATGTGAAAATGAAACGAAATGAAATCCAAATTTTAGTATCCATAAAAAAGCTTTCTGGGGACTCGAGCACACTCATCCACATACCCGTCATCCAGGGCTGCTTTCATTTTACAGCATAGTGTGGAGTGGTTGCAGCTCACAAAGATTAAAACCTTTACTACCAGGGTCTTTGCAGAAAATGTTTACCAACCCCAGCACTATGCAGAATTACACACACAGATTTTAGGGTGTGGGCAATGGCGAGCCTCTGAAGGCTTTTATACTATGGGAGGGACTGTGACCAGGGTTTTCAGAGGCTTCAGGAAGCAGAATGTAGGGTGAAGTGGGCCATTGTGAGCCCCAGGCTCCAGCTCCAAGGACTGCCCAGAGGCAGTAACCCTGGGAGGAGAAGGGAGCAGATGAGAGAAGTGACAGCACCTGAGCAGAGGTCGCAAAGGGCGGGTCGGGTCAGAGAGAACTGGAAGGTTTCTGGTCTTAGTAAACTAGAGAAATACATTGCCTTACGTAGAGGAAGAGGCACTGGAGGAGGAGGAGGAAAAGGAAGGCAAACCAGATGTGTAGGTTTGAGTGGCAGAAGGGAGAGCGATGTCCCTGGATGACCACTAGGTGGCACTCTCCAACAGGGGAATGACATCCGTTCTCTCCGTTCCGGGAGACAGAAGTGAGTGCAGACATTTGGGGAACATGGACGTGAGAAAAACAGCTGAAGTTACCAAGCAGATGTGGGGCGGGGGGAGGGGAGGGCAGGGCCCAGATGCAGTTCTAGGGGAATAGCTAAATCAAGAGGGTGGTGGAGAGTACATGTCAAAGAAAGGAAAAAAGAACAGTGGGATCAGAACTGGGAGAGCGTGCCATTGTGTGTTTTATTATCTTTTGTACTTTTCTGTGTTTAAACAAAGGGTGGGGGAAGGGTTGAAGTGGCAAGAAAAGAGAATATTGTGTTTTGTTTTCTTTCCTGAATGTGAGCTTGCTCGAGCCAACCTTTTTATTTTTTTCTGAGCATTTGCCTCCCTTAGTTAACAGCAATCATAAAAATTGAAGATTTCAATGAGTCAAGACTCTTAGCTAGTGTACGATCCCTGATTCTAGCCTCAAACATTGAACAAATCGTCTTTTGTAACTTCTTTTAAAAGTAAATATTTGAATCTTGAATTCAGGGCAAATATATTAGTTGTAACAAAAGTTTTGTGTACAGATCAAGGCTACTAATGTTTTACTTTTATTCCCCTTCCAAGAAACCATTGTGTAAGATTTATTTGACAAAACCTAATCAACCAGCTTTTACCAGATATAGCCAAATAAGGAGAGGACATTCCAAAAAGCCCAGAGCTGGGCTGTGTGGCCCCAGTAAGAGGGACATTCTAATAACTTAAAGAGAAGTCCAGCCCCTTAGGTAATTAAGAATGGACATTCTGAATTTTTGTTGTCTATCCTTCCTTCAGCACACATGTAATTATATTTTGATGTTTTAAATGTATCTATTTTCCTTCCCAGACTTGGAGTCTCACAATGACAAGGACTGGTTCCTTTTATTTTTCACTTTGGTTCCAGCAATCTAAGAGATGGAACTGATTTGAATACTCTCCCCGCCCTGCCTCCAGCCTCTGTTTCCAATACGTAGACTTGTGAAATAATATAGCACATCCAAAATCAAAATAAAGACACGGAAATGCTGAGCTGCTAAGAAACAAAGAAACAACTTTAAATCTAAGAATGGCAAACTCAGGGGTTGATGATGTGGCTGGGAGGGCTGCTGGATGCTTATAGACCTTAAGGGCTGGAGCTCAGATTTGAATGCCCACATGGGCAGAGGTGACAGAGCCTTGGGTCCATGTGAAGCTCTGAGAACCTGCATACAGCCTTGATAATGAAAGAGTTTCCCCTCAATAAAGTCAACAGACCCCAGGGGAGCAACAAGGAAACTTAACTTTACCCATGGCTCCTCAATGGGCAAAAAACATCTCTCACCAAAAAGTGAATATCAAAATTGTGTCATATGTAGGCATGCGGGTTACATTTATAGTTCCTGTAAAGCAAAGGTAATGCCAAGGTAAGAAATTAACATGAAAACTAGCCCTAAACCAGTGAAAACCTTGGGGTGCCAACTGGAAATAAAGGAAAAACTGGCAGTGACCTGGGGTATATGGGAATCCCGTAGAAAAACAGAATATCCTGAAAATGAGTTTACAAAGATTACATACTATAATACATCAGGAAATGTCCACTGTTGAGGAAAGTCAGCAGAAATAACAAAGAGGAGTGTTAGCTCTTAGCAACTTAAGATTACAGAACAATCTAAAAGAGACTATAGAATTTCTATGTTTAAAATCATTTAAAAAAAATAAAAAAGGAATATAAACTGTAAGATAAGACCAGAACACAGTAAAAAAGATAAGTGGAAGTGAAAAAAATAACTTTTGGAAATGAGCAAAAAAAGCAATCATTTCAATAAATAACTCAATGGATGGCTTAAACAGAAGATTAGATGCAGCTGTAAGGAGAATTAGTGAATTGGAAATTATCCAGTAGGCCACACAGATCAAAGAAGAAAAAGATGAGCACTAAAGAAATATGGAGAATGGGTTGAAAGGGTCCAAAATACATTTAATAGGAATTTTAGAAAGAATAGAGTGAAAGGGGAGAGATAATATGCAAAATGATAGTGGCTTATAATTTTCAAGAACTGACTTAAGGCATGATATTTCTGCTTGAGGAAACACAAAATGTTTCCTTTCTAGTGCATCATGGTAAAACTGCAGAATATCAAAGACAAAGGAAAAATAAATCTTTCTTTCTCTTTTTTTCTTTTTTTGAGACAGGATCTCACCCTGTAGCCCAGGCTGGAGTGCAGTAGTGCAATCACAGCTCACTGCAGCCTTGATCTCCCAGGCTCAAGTGATTCCCCCACCTCAGCCTCTGAAGTAGCTGGGACTACAGGTGCATGCCACCACATTAAGCTAATTTTTGTATGTTTTGTAGAGACAGGGTTTTGCCATGTTGCCTGGGGTGCCACCATCTCAGCCTCACAAAGTGCTGGGGATTACAGGTGTGAGCCACAGCGCCCAGCTAGAAAAAGAAACCTTAAAAGAAACCAGAGAAAAAGGATGGATTATATACAATGGAACCATGATTAGGTGACAGCAGATTCATCAGTAATGACCAGGCCCAGAAGTCAGTGTAAACATAGTATTTATATCTGAGTTGCTTGGCACAATGTTGAATTCAGAGAAAGTGCTCCTTGTTTGTTTATTGAACAGATTGAAAGAAAGGGAGAAAGTGGTTTTCTATTCACATAGAGATGGATTTTTGGTTACAGGAAGAATGATTCTCCTACAAGTATACTGTTGTGAAAAAAGGACTTGCAGTCAAAAGATCCAAGTCCTATTTTTTTTTTTTTTTTTTTTTTTTTTTACCATGTGATTTGGGACTTCTCTGAGTTCACTTTTCTATATTGTAAAATGGGGTCTTCATTGCATTCTGGAAAATCATATCCAAACCACATCCACTGAGCAATCTGTAGTCCTCATCCAGCATTGGTCCTGGGGATATATCATCTAATAAGACAAAATCCTTGTCCCCAACAAGCTGCCAGCCTGGCCAGGGAGTGACTTAGGGTACAGGCCATTGATCACCACCCAGGGTGACAAGTGCAGTAGGTACAGTGTGACATGAATGTACAAAGGAGCTAAAGGTAGCAGGGCCTAAAGATTAAGAAGGGATAGGAGGAGAAAGTGGAAGTACATTTTATTTGAGAAAAATGGCATGGACAAGCATTTAACTGCACAGACCATTGTGGAAAATGCAGGTCGCGTTGCATCAGAAAATGCTGCATGGGAGCAAATGGTGTGAGGGTCAGGGAGGCAAGGAGGAAGGAGATGAAGCAAAGAGGTGGGCAAGGACCATATCCAACCAGGACTTGTGTGCCTGACTAAGAGCCCTAGGTTTCACCCTGGAAGAGAGGGGATGCCAGAGAAGGCCCATGTTGCTGCCCTGCCTGCCTTGTAAGGGGAGAGCACCAAATGAGACAATGTTCTTCCAGAGCTTCGTGCATCATACAAAGAGCTGGGCAGGTGGGGAGACTAGAGTTCACAGTAATGATAATGCCCTTTGATTGGGCAACACTCTTCTTAGCTACACTTTCTCTCTCTCAACAGGTGATGAAATTCTGGAGCTCAATGGTGAATCAATGGCTGGACTAACACATCAGGATGCTTTGCAGAAATTCAAGGTGACCATTTCTTATCAACACGTGACCAAACTCTGGGGTCTTCAGGCAAAGAAACCAAGCTCTCAGCGTCCAAACCTCCAAATTCAAACTGTGGGGCCCTTCACATGAGGCACCTCACTGATGTGGGTCTTGGCACAGGGTTAAAAGAAGACCTGAGTCGGAAATCATAGTGTGATCGGGATTGTTGTGGGGGATTTTAAAACCCTTTACTATTTATACAATTGTTTTAAAACACTCCGTGTATTTATCATGGTATAGTTACAAATCTGTTTTAAGTTTGTAAGATAATTGCTAAAAGATATTTTTATGTCTCCATTTAGTTAGTTCAATTCACGACTCTATCCATCCATTATCTATCTATCTATCTATCTATCTATCTATCTATCTATCTATCTATATATCTATCTATCTATCTCTGTCTATTCATCCATCTATCTATCCTTCCATCTGTCTATTTTTCCATCTATCTATCCATCCATCTCTTCATCCATCTATCTATCCTTCCATCTATCTGTCTATTCATCCATCTATCTATCCATCCATCCACTCATCCATCTATCTATCCTTCCATCTGTCTATCTATTCATCTGTCTATCTATCCTTCCATCTATTCATCCTTCCATCTATCTATCTATTCATCCATCTATCTTTCCATCTATCTATCTATTCATCTGTCTATCCATCCATCTATTCATACATCTATCTATCCTTCCATCTATCTATTCATCCATCTATCTATCCATCCATCTATTCATCCATCTATCCTTCCATCTATCTATTATCTATCTACCTATCTATCTGTCTGTCTGTCTGTCTATCTATCTCTATCTATTCATCCATCTATCTAGCCATCCATCTATTATCTATCTATCTATCTATCTCTATTCATCCATCTATCTATCCATCCATCTATCCTTCCATCTAGCTATCTATTCGTCCATCTGTCTATCCTTCCATCTATCTATCTATTCATCCATCCATCTATCTGGCATATGTAGATATATGTAGTAGTTGTGTGTATATATACAAATATGTCATAATTTAATTTGTAACATGTATGAATACATGCACACATTTATATTTCATACACATACACACACACACAGAACTGTGTTTCCTTAAACAGTATTTCTTCATCTCACCCTGCATTGCTGCTGGGTGTTGTAGCCCTCTCTCTTTCCTTTCAGCAAGCTAAAAAGGGGCTCCTCACCCTCACTGTGAGAACCCGCCTGATGGCGCCCCCTTCCCTGTGCAGCCACCTGTCTCCCCCACTGTGCCGCTCCCTGAGCTCCAGCACTTGTATCACCAAGGACAGCAGCTCCTTCTCCTTGGAAAGCCCCTCAGCTCCCATCAGCACTGCCAAGCCCAATTACAGAATCATGGTGGAGGTTTCTCTGCAGAAAGGTAAGAGTGTTGGAGCTGCATCCCCTGCCTGGGTCTCCCAGCACTGGCTGAGTCTCCCAGGCTTTCCTCACTTGGAATCAGTCCAGAGGCAGGGCAGAATGTTGTCTTTTAGCACATTTTATGGCTATTGCTTGGAGCCAGGTCTAGTCTTCTGTTTATAGAAGCTCAAGACATACCATTCGAACCTAGTCAATGTGTTCTGGGTCAGTGGTTTAAATAAAACAAAACAAAGCAAACAAAAACTCAAACACAAAAATACCCAGAGAGAGAGAGAGAGAGAGAGAGAGAGAGAGAGAGAGAGAAACAATGGGCCAGGAGTGGTAGCTCAGCAGTAAGTATACTAAGACACCCTGGGCAGGCCACCTGCCTTTCTCTGGGCCTCTGTTTCCCTACCTGTGGCAGAAAATTGAGGTCCTTTCTACCTCTGACATTCAGGGACAGACAGCCATTCCCTTTGCCACCCCAGGTGGGCTGCTGACTCCAGAGGGCTTGGAGCCCTCTGCCTAAATGCAACCAAGCTGAGACCTGGAGGATAAAGAGGAGGCAGCAAGGCAGAGAGTTGGCCTGCAGCACAGGGGCCAGCATGTCTTCTAGGAGCAGAATGAAGGCCAGCATGGCTGGAGCTAGTTGGGCAGCGTGAGAGCTGACATCAGGGTACTTGGCAGAGGCAGAGAGACCCTGTGGGGCTTTGCAGCTCGATTCTCTTCTAAATGGAGTTGGAAATCCTTCAAAGATTTCTAAGCAGGGGAGTAACACAGCTTATTCTTTTAAAAATGTCTCCTAGGGTTCTCCTTGGAGAATGGTCCATAGTGTGACAAAAGTAGAGGCTTAGAAACCACTTGCAGCCATTTCGGTCAGAGCTTGGGAGTAGTGGACTTGGAGAGAAGAGGATGGGCTTGAGATAAATTGTCAAAGTGGAAGGGAGGCATACATAGTTAATTCCTTGCATACAGCTTTGCCTGATGCATGTCTTAGCTCTCCTGCTAGAACAGAAGCTCCCTGAGACCTCAGATGCCTCTGTATGCCTGCAAGCCTGGCAGAATGCTTGGCATAAGGACTTAGGGCAGACAAGTCCGTGCTGGCATGGTCCCAACAGCTGTATTCAGGGCTCCCTCAGTGCATTCGCTGAGCAGGCATAAAATGGGAAAGGCATGGCCTCGGAGTGGTGTTTCCGCTGATCACTGGCATCAGAAACACCTTAGGGAGGATTTTTGTTTGCTCATTTTATATAATGCAGCTTCTTAGACTCTACCCCCAGAGATTTTGCTTCTACAGTGTTTGCTCAACAGGGTGAGGTGAGGCCAAGGGAGCCACATTCTAAACAAGTATCTAATGCAATTCTGACGCCCATTAGACTGAAAAACTGCTCTAGTCAGGACACCTGGGCTGTAGGAAGGGCTCTTTTATCAAATTCTTCATCCTTAAAATGGGATTGCCAACAATTGCCATGGCCTCCCTCATGGGACTGCCGGGAGAACCAGCATGAGAAGGTGAAAGCATTTGCCAAAGTGCTCTGTAAATCATACGTGTCGAAAGAAAACTGTAAAGGGCTTTCCCCTACTCTGTGCTCACTCCATGTGGTCCTCCTTGCTGACAGCTCCTCATTTTCCAGGTGTTTCTATGTTGGTGAGCCCCAGGCCCTCCTCTCCCATACCCTGGGGGATCCCATCCAGTCCCACGGCCCTAACACCACCTACATGCAGCTATGTTCAAACTTTCAGCTTCCACCCTGCTTTCTCCTCTGGGTTCCGGCTTCATCTGTGCAAACATCTGCTCTACACGTCCCTGGGATAGTCCCAGATATCCTGACAGCTCCCCCTTCCCTGTGCAGCCAGAGGTAGCCATTCCTCACTTTCCAGCCATTCCTCACCTTCCAGCACATTGCACATGTCATTTGGGCAAAGCTGAACCCCTAGTCTTACCCTCACAACCCCGGTCCTCCATAACCTTCCCTGCTTTGGTAAATCACATGACCATCTGCCCAGTTACTCAAGCCAAACAAATCTCCAAGTTATTTTGATTTTATTTGCTAAGTTTCTATACTTCATCCATCAGCAAATCTATCTTCAAAATATATTCCATGGGCATCCATTTCTCTTCACTAGAGGTGAAGTCCAAGGCCACCACTGTCTCTCTCAACAGTGGCCTCTTAGCTGGTCTTCTCGCTTCCATTCTCCATGACCCATAGTTCTTTCCCTTCACAGTAGCCAGATATGTTCATAAAAATAGGAATGAGATCATGTCACTTCCTTGTTCACAGCTCTCCTATGGCATCCGCTCTCAGTAGAGAATAAACCCGTTCACTGACATGCCCTTGTTGACAAAGCCCCACTGAATCTGCGCTTGATCGCTCTCTCACTGTCACGTGCTGCTCCCCCATGCAGGCTGTGTCCCCACCACACTGGCCTTTCTGGTCCTACGACATGGCATGCTTGCTTTTGCCCTTGGGTCTTTGCATTGGCTGTTTCTGCTTCTGAGATGCTGTGCGTGCCCAATCTCTTCACTCCCTAACTCTTGTCACTTGCATTTTAGCCTACTAGTGTCTCCTCTGAGGTCTGACGTAGGCCATCCCTCATCACTTTCCAGCACATTCTGCATACGCTTGCCATATAATACTTATCACTCTTAGATACTGTCCTCTCTTCTCATCTAGTGCCCTCCTTCCCTTCCTCCCTCCTTCCCTCCTTCCTTCCTAGTCTTTCCCCACTCTTCCTTGCCTGCCTTGGTCACTGTTCTGACCCTAGAGCAGTGCCTGCACACAGCAACTACTCTGTGAATACGGGTGGGATGAAAGCTGTAATAACCAGGGGTCCATGTCTGTGGCACCCAATCGACAGGTAGGCCCCCTGGGAAAGCTCAGTCCTGGTCTCCCCACCCTGTCCTGTTCTGCTTCCAGAGGCTGGTGTGGGCCTGGGCATCGGTCTATGCAGCGTTCCCTACTTCCAGTGCATCTCTGGCATTTTCGTCCACACGCTGTCACCAGGATCTGTGGCGCACCTGGATGGACGTCTCCGGTATGTCCTCACTTCTGTTTCTGAATATACCCCTGACTTACAACCAGGGAACAAATACCTTAGAATGTCGGGAGATTGATTTGGAGATGAGCTATAAAGAATGATCTTGTGATGGAGGTCGGCTACTCTGCCCACCAGGACACCTCCTGTTGTGGGCACTGGCTAGGGAGGGGCAGGCTTCCTTCCTGCCCCTAAGGACACTCTTGGGAGATGCATTTGCAGTCTGGCTTAGAGGGAGGGAGTGAGGCTTTGCACCCCAGCCCCTGTCTAGGCCACTGGGAGGATGGGTGCTGACTGAGCCCCCAGGGCTAGCAGGAGTGGGGTGGGCAGGGACTTTGTTCTCAGCTCCCACAGCAGAGCCAGGTGTGGGTCCTGCCAGGACCAGACCGAGGTGGGGTGGCCTAAATATCACATCCCGCTGTGGCCAGCACACCCCTGACCCTGCACACATTTGTGACCCTGAGAAATCCCAGGGTGGGGCCGGGAGGCAGAGAACCTGGTGGGGATGTCTGAGGCCATACCCCGTGGGAGGGTTCAAGCCTGTGGCTGGAGCTGGTGTCTGCTTATCTAATAAAGTCCCACAGGTGCCTCAAAAAAAAAAAAAAAAAAAAAGAGAGAATGATCTGGGCATAGCTCAGGGCCATGTTCCTCAAAGTGTGGTCTGGACCAGCATAATCAGCATCAACTGGGAACTTATTAGAAATGTGGAATCTCAGACGCCCCACCTGGACCTGCTGAACCAGGACCTGCATTCTAACAAAATCCCCATGAATGTGTATGCATGTTACAGCTTAAGAAACATCGTCTCAGAGAACGCCAGTCCAACATAGAAAACACATTTAATTCAGATTTAACTAATATTGAATTTACAATGACATAAGTAGGAGCTTTGATGAGGTTAATCTATGAATTCTATATGGAAATGGTGGCTTAATGACAAAAATATTAGTAAGCTGGGCACCATGGCTCACACCTATAATCGCAGCACTTTGGGAGGCCGAGGCAAGTGAATGGCCTGAGCTCAGGAGTTCAAGACCAACCTGGGCAACATGGTAAAACCCATCTCTACTAAACGTACAAAAATTACCGAGTGTGGTGGCACATTCCTGTAATCCCAGCTACTTGGGAGGCTGAGGCAAGAGGCTCACTTGAACCAGGGATGCTAAGGTTGCAGTAAGCCAAGATCGTGCCATTACACTCCAGCCTGGGCAACAGAGCGAGACCTTGTCACAAAGAGAAAAAAAAAAAGAGAGAGAGAGAGAAAAAATATGAGTAGTAGAAATACAGGTTCTTTCTGGCATAAACAAAATATTTTTGGGTACTCTAGATATATTTTTTATAAATAATTTCTAAGAGAAGTTCAAATCTAAATTTTTTTTCAATAACTGGTCTGAACTTGATTTAAAAATGTATCCTATTTAATTTGCTACAATGCTTTGCACTCTAACATTCATGTATAGTGCAAATCTTCTCTCACTGGTTTTGGGTTTTCCTAAATCAGGAGAGTTCTGCCATCCCTTTAAAGGGTTTCCTACAATTGCAGTGTATGGAAAGGCCATCCCTGCTTACGATGTTGTCTTGATGGAGCTTCTGAATTAGAAAAGGATTTGCTGTTATCTGCAGGAGGGTGGCAGGCGATTTGCTGAGCTGCTCTGCTGGTTTGTAGGCTATAACTGCAGGCTCCATGTGGTTGTCTTGGTCCTAGTACCCTCAGACAGACAGTACCTCCTTCTCAGATCTGCAGTGGGATAGGGATTGTTCTGGAAGCTTCTGCTTTCCTTAGCATCTGGTGCTATATGACCATGGTCTTCAGTTACAGCAGTAAAAAGGAATATTCTCCTAGCAAGGACGATGAACTCAGCAGAAGGAAGTCACAGAACACAGCAGGGGGCACAGGGGAATCAGGCTGAGGAGATTGGATTTCCAATCCTGGACCTGCTGATGACCAGCTAGGCCAGGGGTCTGCAAACTGGGGCCCATCATTGTTTTGGGTTTTTTTTGTTTTTTGTTTTGTTTTTGTTTTTGGTTGTTGTTGTTTTAATAAAATTGTATTGGAACAAAGCCATGCTCATTTGTTTATGCCTCGTCTATGGCCACAGCTGTCATGCTATTAATATAACAGCAGAGTTGAGTAGTTTCGTTACAGACGGTATGGCAAAGCATGCAACATCAAAAATCTCTGGCCATTTGCAGAATAAGTTTGTCAATTCCTGAGCAGACCTAGATCAGGGAAATCTATTCAACCTCTGCAGCTCAATTTCCCTATCTAGACCAGGAAGGGGACTGGATTATACAAATCCTCCATGTATCTACGCAACCCCATCTTTCCTACCTTTTTTTTTTTAAGGTTTAGGTTGCTATTAACTCCCTTCCCACCTCACAACTAGAATGAATGCCATTACCTTTTCTCCTTATTTCTTTTTGCAAGAATCTCAACTGCTCTCCTGCTGAGTTATTTTTTCTCTACCTTTTAGCACATATGGGATGTTAGGTCCGACATTCAACATCCTGTGTGTGCTATGTTAGATCCAATCCTTCCTCCTAACTAGTCTACTTATGGGAACACTGAGGCCCAAGGAGAGGATGTGGTGGATTAAATCCTGGTGAATTGGTTATTAAGTTGAATTGGCTAAACCATACCCTCAGTCTTTAATGGGCATAGTTAAATGTGAAAAGAAGGAGGAAAGTTGCAGATGAACTTTTGTTAATATTGACCCATAAATATGAAACGTCTGCTGCTTTGTGGTTGTGCAGTAAGGGGGTGTGGGATATGCTACTTTGGTGTGCCCTGTTCTGAGTTTTGGTCTGGTGGCTAGTAGGGTCTACTTATTCATGTAATTTTTGGATCTCATCGAACAGCCCAGCCATGAGTGGGCCCCTGGGGCAGTATTCAAATGTCTCATTGATTCACTTACTGATGGCTTCTTGTTGATGCTTGCACAGGTGTGGGGATGAGATTGTGGAAATCAGTGATTCCCCTGTGCACTGCCTGACGCTCAATGAAGTCTACACGATCCTGAGTCACTGTGATCCTGGTCCAGTCCCCATCATTGTTAGCCGACATCCAGACCCACAGGTAACAGCCCCTGGGTTATCCTCTTCTTCTCAGGCTCACTCATTCAGCACCAAAATTGCAACAAGAAATAGATGAAAACAGAGATGTTGCTGGCTGGGTTTGTACCTGAATTCCCAAGAATCCCTTCCAAGTTTCTGTAGTAAGATTTGTCTGCAGCAGAGGTCCACTAAAGAACTCCTAGATATCAGAGGCAATTGACATTAACTTAGGGAAGCTCTTACAGCTGAGTTATAAGCTCTGGCGCAGGAAAATAGAGACCCAGGGTCCCAGTTAGTAGACGCAAGAGATGTATTCATTTATGCATCTTGTAGGTACCCACTGTGGGAATGTCTGGAGGTAGGTACTGAAGATACAGAGAAGTTCATAGCACATAGTCCTGCCCTGCAGAAGCTCATAATATCAATAAAGAGCCTGACATAGACATAATTGCAAAACAGAGATGGTAAGTCCTATGGGAATACAGGAATATAGCAGGGAATGGTTGATAAAGTAAAAAAATACCAGAGGTTAGTTTTCTCCAGGCAGAGAATATAAGGAAGATCATTCCAGGCAGTGGGAACACAAAGTTTAATGTTAGAGTCATGAAGGGACCTGACATGAAGGAGAGGAGTGCGTTCTGTGGGGCTGGAATGTAGGGTACTAGGTAGGCGTGACTGAGAACAGAGGTTGGCAGGGCATTGGGGTTACACTGCAGAGGGCTTTCAACAGGATACTAAAGAGTTTGCATCTTATTCTGCATAGTGAGGAGCTATGGGAGGCCTGTAGCTGTAGATGGAGCATGTTAAAAAATTTTAATTTTTTAACCTTTGATTGCACTGTAGAAGACAGGATAGAGTGGGTGGAGTGTGGGGTTTGTAAGAGGAAGGAAGCAGATGGTGAGAGCCTGAACTACACAGCAGTCATAGGAAGAGAAAAATGAAGGGGCAATGTATTAGTCTGTTCTCACACTGTTGATAGAGACATACCTGAGACTGGGTAATTTATAAAGGAAAAGAGGTTTAATGAACTCACAGTTCCATGTGGCTGGGGAGGCCTCACAATCACAGCAGAAGGTGAAAGGCATGTCTTACATGGTGGCAGGCAAGAGAGAATGAGAGCCAAATGAAAGGGGAAACTCCTTATAAAATCATCAGTTCTTGTGAGACTTGTTCACTGTCATGAGAACAGAATGGGGGGAACTGCCCCTATAACTCAATGATCTCCCACCAGGTCCCTCCCACAACATGTGGGAATTATGGGAGCTACAACTCAAGATAAGATTTGGGTGGGGACACAGAAAAATCATATTAGGCAACATTAGGCAATGCTTGGGAAGACTCAACAAGAGCTGCTGGGCAAGTGGCTCTGGGGTAAGAGAGGGAGGAACCGAGGATATCTCGAATATTTTTAGATTGGAAGACTGAGCAGTGGTCTTCCACCAGAAGAGAGAAGAGGAGAAGGTAGCAGGTTTGGGAGGGAGAAAAGAGCATGATCTTAGTGTAGGACATAGTGAGGTGGAGGTACCATGGAGTGTTCAGGTAAAGATGCCCAGCAAGCAGGTTAGACTTAGGGCTGATAACAACTATAACAGGGACCCAGGCTGGAGCTAGACTTGGGGGTTGAATCCCTGCTGCTGGTGAGAGTTCTGGGGAACCTGGAATAATCACCACCACTAATTATTTAATCCTAGTGTGTGCCAGGCATGTTTTCCAAAGATGTGACCCACACAACTGCACTTAGTTGTTGTGCAGTCCCCTGAAATCAGTGTGATATTCCCCCCCAACTCACAGATGAGGAAACTGAGGCTTAGAAAGGACAAATAGGTTTCCCAGTGGTGAAACTACTAAGTAAAGAAGCTAAGATTTTTTTTTTTGAGACGGAGTCTCGCTCTGTCACCCAGGCTGGAGTGCAGTGGCCGGATCTCAGCTCACTGCAAGCTCCACCTCCCGGGTTTATGCCATTCTCCTGCCTCAGCCTCCCGAGTAGCTGGGACTACAGGCGCCCGCCACCTCACCCAGCTAGTTTTTTTGTATTTTTTAGTAGAGACAGGGTTTCACCGTGTTAGCCAGGATGGTCTCAATCTCCTGACCTCGTGATCCGCCCATCTCGGCCTCCCAAAGTACTGGGATTACAGGCTTGAGCCACCGCACCCAGCCAGAAGCTAAGATTTAAATCCAGCAAAGCCTGTGCTTTGAACACACTGACTCCCAAACTCCCAGTGGCACTTGGACAGAGTGGAGTAATGAGGAAAATCAATATATAATGGTGTGGTAGAATTCAAACTCAGCCCCATTCTATGGATTGCACACTGGGGCTAAACACACCAGAGACAAGCAAACTTCTTAACTAAGACAAACAAATAATTGGCCTAAATCTCTGGACAATACAAGAAAAGAAAGAGGTCCCAATTAATTTATCATTTCCTCTTGCTATTTTTAGGACTATGGCAGAAAATCAGTAGAGTAGGGGTCAGGTGTGGGCAAATGCTGTGGCCCTGGGCTTAAGGAATGTGCATTCTCCCAGAGAGATGAGACACACACAGAGAGGCCACAGAGGTGAGGGCCTTGAGAGTGAGGGAGCTGGAGTTCCAGCTGCTCAGATAAGGGAGCCAGGTCAGAAAGGACAGGTAAGGTTTAGAGCAGCAGAAAGGCAAAGGCACCATAGGCATAGGGCAGAGAGAAGAGAGCCAGGCCCAGCAGTAGAATGCCTAGTATGTGTCCAGTCTGCTGCTTGCTTATGGTGACCTTGGGCAACTTATCTAATCTCCAAGAGCCTCTGGGTCCTCAACTCTGACAAAGGGGAGTGGTCTTTACCTTACAGGACTGTTGTGGATGGTAACTTTCCTCTATTAAGAGTTTACTATCTGCCAGGCATTGTGCCCAAGACTTTAAATGATTTATTTATTGTTGTTTATTGTGGTAAAATACGCATAACATAAAATTTACTGTCTTAACAATTTTTTAAGTGTACAGTTCAGTGGCATTAAGGACATTCTCATTGCTGTACAACCATAGCCACCATCTATCTCCAGAACTCTTTCCATCTTTCAGAATTTAAACTCTACCCATTAAACAAGTCCCTCTGTTCTCCCACCCGCAAGTCCTAGGAACCACCATTTTACTTTCTGTCTCTGTGATTTTGACTACTCTATGTTCATTGAGGTGGAATCATATAAAATTGGCCCTTTTGTGTCTGGCTTATTTGACTTTGCATAATGTCCTCAAGGTTCATTTATGTTGTAGCATGTGCCAGAATTTCCTTCCTTTTTAAGGTCGAATAATCTTCTAGTGTGTATATGTGTGTGTGTGCATATGTGTGTGTATCACATGCTGTTTATCATCTGTTTGTGGGCACTTGCATTGTTTCCACCTTTTGACTATTGTGAATAATGCTACAATGAACATGGAGTACAAATTCCTCTGAGATGTTGACTTCCCTTCTTTTGGGGTATATACCCAGAAGAATTGCTGGGTCATATGGTCATTCTATTTTTAAGTTTTTGAGGAGCCTTCAAACTATTTTCCACAGTGACTACACCATTTTACGTTCTTATCAGCAGAGTCCCAGGGTCCCGATTACTCCATATCCTTGCCAATACTTTGTTCTTTTCATTTCTTTTTTGAGACGGAGTCTCACTCTGTCACCCAGGCTCGAGTGCAGTGGCACGATCTTGGCTCACTGCACGGAGTTCAAGTAATTCTCCTGCTTCAGCTTCCTTAGTAGCTGGGACTGCAGGTGTGCACCACCACGCTGGCTAATTTTTGTATTTTCAGTAGAGACAGGGTTTCTACCATGTTGGTCAGCCTGGTCTCAAACTCCTGACTTCAAGTGATCTGCCTGCCTCAGCCTCCCAAAATGCTGGGATTAGAAGCATGAGCTACCATGCCCAACCTCTTTTCTTTTTGTTTACAGTAGCCATCCTAATGTCCTAATGTGTGTGAGGTGGTAACTTGGTGTGGTTGTGATTTGCATCACTGATCATTAGTGATGCTGAGCATTTTTTCACTTGCTTTTTGGCTGTTTGTTTATCTTCTTTGAAGAAATATCTATTCAGGTTCTGTACCCAGTTTTTAATCAGGTTCCTTTGTTGTTGTTGCTGCTGAGTTGTAGGAGTTCTTTATATATTCTGCAACTCAACCATTTATCTGAAATATGATTTGCAAATATTTTCTCCAATTCTGAGTTGCCTTTTCAATCTGTTGGTTATGTCCTTTTGATGCACAGAAGTTTTTGATTTTTACATAGTCCAATGTATCTACTTTTTTGTTTCCCGTACTTTCGATGTCAAATTATTTATTTTTTAAAAACCTGTCCTCATTTTGAAGTGGGTTTTATTACTGTTATTATTTTACGGAAGGAAGAAATGGAGGATTAGGAGGTTAAATAACTTGTCTAGGTGTTCACACCTAGACAACAGAGAAACTGGGACTAGAACATAAGCCTTTTTGACTCTAAGACTCATACTCTTAACTATTACTCCAAAGTGATGATAAACTGTGAGTCACAGCTCAGACAGTATAACAGTGATTGTGATGATTACGACATTGTTGATAATGATGATGTCATGACAGCATTGCCAAGAATGGACTAGCTCATAGAGATAACCCATGAAGTGGTAACTTTGCCTAGAATTTTCCAGCAAGTAATGGGGAGAAGGGTGGAGAGTTGAGGGGGCCTCCTTGGGAACCCCTGCATTGATAGACTTTGGACTTTATCTAGAAGATACTGAGGAACGATTGATTCCCGGGGTATTTCTGGAAATGGAATTTGTCAGCTATTTGCAGAGTAAGTTGAAAGACAGAAATCCAGAATCCAGTGGCCCAGCTTGGGAGCTGGTCCAGGGCTGGAAGCCTGATGCAGGAGCTTCCACTGTTTGTTTGAGGAGATGATTGATATTTTCTAGGTCTCTGAACAGCAGCTCAAAGAAGCTGTGGCCCAGGCTGTGGAAAACACCAAGTTTGGAAAGGAGAGGCATCAGTGGAGTCTGGAAGGTAAGACAAATGGTGAACTTTGATGTAAAATATCTTTGCCTTCTTAGAAAGCTTAGGATTTATCCATTAACTCATCCTCTATCCAAAGAATAGTAACAGCAGTTACCATAGACCAGTATAGTATGTAGACAGATGCTGAAAACTAGCAGCTACCAGCTAAATTTAGCTTATATTTTTGCTTTGTTTGGAAGACACAAGATTTTAAAAGCATCTGAATTTAAATCGCTACAAATGTGCCAGGCTCTCTCCAGCTTCCCTATGGTCCCCACCATTCTCTTTATCCTTTACCAAGTTGCCATTCACACAATAGCCTCATAGGCATTTGAGTTTGCAGCCCATAGTCTATAATAATAGAATATTGGAAAAATTAAGATTTGGGAATACAATTCTGACATTTATTGAATATTTGTAATGTCAGAGACTGTGCTAATTCATGCATTCACACATAATTTTTATGCACATTTTATAAGAAAAAGGGAGGTCCTCAGAGACTCTCTTACTCAAAGTCACACCACTAGAGTGCAGAAGCTTTGGAATGGAAATCCAGCTGGCTTGACTCCCATGCTTAGCCATTGGGCATTAATCACGTCTACCACGGAACATCCTTATGACAGAACAACATGCAACCATTGGCACTGATATTGACAAGAAATTAAATGATCTGGGAAAATGTTCAGAGAAAAGAGCAGAACACATTTTATTTCAGCTCTGGTCTATTATTTCTACCCACCCAACATGCATATATGCTCAGGAAAGCATGACAGAGAAACTCACCAAAATTTTGACAGTAGTTATTTCTGGCTGATAGGAACACAGGTGAAGTGAATTTTCACTTTCATTCCTTCCTCCTTGTGGCTGAGTTTTCTCTACGGAGGATGCATTATTTCATGATCAGGAAAAAAAAAAGAAAGAAAACTTTTTATTTAAAGAGAAAGTGAGTTAGGAGCTTGACTGGCCTTGGTTCTCTCTCATGGGGCTCCTCTGGCTTTCCTGGTCTCTCAGAATAAGCTGGAATTTGAGCAAGGGACTAGAGTTCAATCCTCTCCCACCGCCTCAAGCTGTGATTTTAGGAAAGGGGCACCCTTGACAGCTTACCACTACAGAGAAGGGCCTCTCAAGGATATGTGGGTAGCCCTAGTGCTGGAAGCCAGGGTAGGGGGTACTGAGAACCAGGAAGAAGGGCTAATGGGGAGGGAGGGAGGAAGGTGCAATGGCTAAGAAATAGTGGCTTTCTGCCCTCACCTCATCCTCAACTGGAAAGAAATGGTGACTTCTTCGTATCAGATTCAAAGTGCCTTGACAGGTAGTTTCTCTGTCTTTGTTATTGAGCCTCAAAATAACCCCAGTGACTTTAAAATTATCATCCTCATTTTACAGATGCAGAAATGGAGTTAGGTCCCCCAGGAAGCTGACTCTAAGATGGAGTTTGGTCTGCAGCGTGTTTATTAAGAAGTGTCCTGGGGATCACTACCTGTGGCAGGGAGGGGAGCAGGCAGGGTAGACAGAAGGAGGATGGAGCTGAGATGCACACCCAACAGCTTCAGCCAAGCCCTGGAACTCTGCAGCTAAAGTCCACATTAGAGTTGTCCCAAGTTTACCAACATAGCTGGACCTGTAACCCAGCTGCAGCAGTCCCTGGAGATGGGCTGCCACCTTGGACAAGGCAGCTGTCTACAGCTATGGCAGTCCCTGGAGGGACCCACAGTTGAAAGTAGTCTGCCAGCAGCACTCCCTACAGCTGGAACATCAAGCCCTTCCTCAGTGGGTGATCTGGGTGGCATATCTCCATATCCATCACTCACAGGCTCAGAAAACTTGAACGATTTTCCCAACCCAAAGTCATACAGCTCGCCGGGGACCAACACCAAGACTGCCACACTCCAGATCCAGAGTGGCGCAGATAAGAAACAGATAGCTGGTGTGCAGTGTGCTGCCCGCAGCAGTCGCAGGCGAGGCCAGGGGGTGTTTTTGTTTTCTGAAGCTCAGCTATGAAGATTCCCTTGTGCTTCCCACACAGGTGTCAAAAGGCTGGAAAGCAGTTGGCACGGGCGGCCCACCTTGGAGAAGGAACGAGAGAAGAACTCAGCACCCCCGCATCGCAGGGCTCAGAAGATCATGATCCGCTCCAGCAGTGACAGCAGCTACATGTCTGGGTCCCCAGGAGGAAGTCCTGGGAGTGGCAGCGCTGGGAAGCCATCCTCTGACGTGGACATCAGCACACACAGCCCCAGCCTGCCCCTGGCAAGGGAGCCAGTGGTGCTTTCTATAGCATCCTCCAGGCTGCCCCAGGAGAGCCCGCCTGTCCCAGAGAGCCAGGACAGCCACCCACCACTGAGACTGAAGAAACCCTTTGAGATATTGGTGAGAAAGCCTACATCCTCCAAGCCCAAGCCTCCACCCAGAAAATACTTTAAAAGTGACAGTGACCCTCAGAAGAGTCTGGAAGAGAGAGAGAAATCCTCATGCTCTTCTGGGCACACCCCACCCACCTGTGGCCAGGTAAGAGAATGGGTCCACAGGTTGACTGTTTCCAAGACCAGACTCAAATCTTGAGCATGGGCAAGTTAGAAAGTTAGTGTTAGCAGAGCCAGAATGAAAGTTTCTCTTGCTCCACCAGAAAGAAGCTGTTGCTTAGGACTCAGCTGAGGACTGACCATGGAAAGATGGGTTTGAAAGTTGACAGATAATTGAAGTCCCAGTCCTGCTTGCTGGCATCGGGGTTCCCACCCATAACACACTGGAATTTAAGGTTCCTTTCCTGTGTCATTTTTCACTCACCATGAAGGAAAAATACCAGGGCCCCTGCAGGGCCACAGTCTTTGCCTGTGGATCTTTGAGTGTCCTGCTTGTAGGGAGAATAGTGGCTTAAATAACTAAAAAGGGGCCTGGCACAGTGGCTCACGCCTGTAATCCCAGCAATTTAGATGGCTGAGCTGGGTGGATCATGAGCTCAGGAGTTCAAAACCAGCCTGGCCGAGATGGTGAAATCCTGTCTCTACTAACAATACAAAAATTAGCCGGGCATGGTGGTGGGTGCCTGTAATTCCAGCTACTCGGGAGGCTGAGGCAGGGAATTGCTTAAACCCAGGAGGTGGAGGTTACAGTGAGCCAAGATTGCGCCACTGCACTCCAGTCTGGGCGACAGAGCAAGACTCCATCTCAAAAAACAAAACAAAACAAAACAAAAACAAAAGCAAAACAGAACAACAACAAAACAAAACAATCGAAAAACAACTAAAAAGGGACAAGAGTTGCTTACCCTGCTTCTTAAGTGAGTAGACTGATAAGATTTTGAGAAACTGGTCCCTATTTCTTCCCCAGTTATCTTTGCCTCCTCACTTCCTTAGGCATGGATCCTTGGGGAGACCCCACCAATCCGTTAATTGGGGCTGCATGTAGTGGCTCCTTCCAAGGGCTATTGTGAGGATTAAAGGTAACCACTTAAGGCAAGTACCTGACAGCATCTGAGGCATATTAGCATTCATTGCCATGATCTTTCCCCATCAGGCCCCTTAAAGCCCTCCTTCCCGCCCCTTGCATAAAAGGCAGGCTGACTGACAGGCAGCTGCTATGTCTTGAGCCATTTTTATGCACAGGCTAATTACACTGAGTACTTTCATGTACATTGTGTCAATTAAATCTTACCACGACCTGATGGTGAGAGTCCCAATTGTGCAAAGAGGGAACTGAGAAACTCTCTCAAGTTCACATCACTAGTGGGTCAAGGTTACCCACTATACCACGCTGAGTTTCCCATCCTTACCCAGAAGCTGCCTCCCCCATGGCGGAATGGCCCTGCAGGGGCCCTGGCCCTTCCCATAAGCACAATGTAGAGAGGTGGAAGGGGTCCTCTGGAAATCCTCTAAAACAATCTACAGTGAGGGTTGGCAAGCTTCAGGAGGGGTAGCGGTGGAGTCTGGATATTGAGTAGGAGGGGTGAAAGTGAAGGAGGGAGGAGGAAGCCAGGTTACTAAAAAGGAAGTGCAGTTTTGCAGAGTGCTGGCAGGATGTGGCTGGTTAGCAACACATGATGGAATTCTCAGATGGATCTGTTCTCCCAGCCCCCCTTTTAAGCCCATATTTCATTTTCCCTTGGGCCTGAGACCTACGAGTCCAGAAGGGCAAATCAGGAGCAACCAGTTGAGAAGCCAGTCATTTTGCCTTCCTCCTGGAGGCCCAGAAAAGGAGGAGTGCAATTGCCACAGCAGGTCTGTCTCAGTGATGCCCTCGGCAGAGCCACATAGGGTACGGAAATATTCCCAAGTAAGGTGCTGGAGAAGGAACTGGGGTGTCCTCAGGGAAGCCCAGACAGGGAACTTCCCCACAGGTCATCTTTCATGCCCTGTGTGCCTCGGCAGAACACAGGGCTCCCTCCTGTACCCGCCCCCAACAGCACAGTCTCCTGGAGACAAAGGCCGTTCTGCAGCTGGCCTCCTCTGTCTGCTCTGCTCTGTCCCACGTGGCCAGCAGATCCTTCTCCCACAAACATTTCCATAAATGCAATCAGCATGACATACTTTTATTGGGCACTCAGGGGTCACAGAGAAAGGATCATAGCACGCAATAGAAAACAGGAAGCAATTTGCTTGAGGTCACTCTCAAACTTCCCTTGACCGTTCCTGGGGATTTCTCACTGGATGTTTTCTTCCATGGCCACAGTGTCCACTGTCTCACCCCCCGACCTTCCCTCCCTGCAGTCTTTTCTCTACAGGGTCCCAAGACTGTTGTCAAGCTGCTATGGATGACCCCCAAATCTTTCCCATCTACTCTAATTCAAGGGGACTTAACTCTCACAAGCAATATGAACTTTGGGATATTTTCTTCAACAAAAAACTGACATCTCTCTTATAGAAAATCAGCTTAAACTCTCACCTGTGCTTAAAAAAACTTCCAACACACAACAAGATTTTCTAAGAATCCTTTCTTAGAAAACAAACAAAAAACCAAACAAAAACATACTTTCTCCCCTCTATGCTGAATCAACTCTCTCCCTCTTTCCTTCTTTCTCTTCTCCCTCCCTCATCCACCAAGCACAGTTCCAGGAAACACTAGTAAGAGAAAAATTTGTGTAAAATCAAATTTATTTCAGGGGCTAATTTTGAAGTCTCCCATGAAGAGGATGCAATATTGGATGTGTTGATGAAAAGACAAAACACGTTCGTGTTTGTTCCAAGATGTAAAGCTGCATTGACTGCAGTTGGTATCACACGTGGCTGCCTGTAAAAGCGCTAACAATTCATGAATGTCAGCAGATGTCAACTTACAGAGCTCACAACCTGGTGAAATTAAATTTCATCCACATGTCATTTCTCTTGTGGACAAGAGTCTTAGAGATCATCAGACCAGTATTTTAAGCTTCGAATGCCATGACTCAGCCTTACTTTTTTAAGGGCTAGTTTGAGAAGCCCAATGATTCCTTTGAAATTAGTTGACCTCTCAATATTTCATAATGCTTTCCTACAGCTCAGTTCTACAGTAGGGAACTTGAGCTGAGGCAATGCTCTGTGAATACATTTCTAACTTTTGTAGACCTTTCCTTCCCCCAAAATGTTTATTGTCAATGTAGATCTTAAATTTCAGGCCATGGATATTTGCCATTTCTTTTTTAGTCCCAAAGGATGCATTTGTTCCTTCCTCCTTCCTTCCTCTCTGGAAGGAAGCCTGCAGCCATGTCAAATGGCCCATCATTACACAAATCTGGAATGAACCGGACGTGGAGGCCACCGCAGTATAACAAAGCATTTCTCTTGCAGACGATCAAATACAGATGGCATCATTTTGGTGATGTCTGCCTTCTCAATCTTTTTTTCCAGATGGGTATTACATTTGGTTGGGCTGTGTCTCTAGAGCCCTCTTCTTCTGCCTCTCTGCCTGGAAAATTCTTACTCTGTTTATGAAGCAGACAGAAAGCACTTCTCGAGGAAGCCTTCTTCACCTCTGGGATGGAACTGGTCTCTCTGTTTCCTCTGGGCCCTGACAGCACTTTAAGCACACACTGTATGATAATACAGACTCTTCAAGTATTGCATAGCTATTCAGAGCCTAGTCCATCTTGTCCCTAGATTGTTTCTGGAAGGACCCCAAGGCTGCATCCATGCTCAGTGGTGGAAACAACTCTGCAACAGATTGATGATGTCACCCAAGGTGCCACAGAGGGGAGCAATGGCACAGGTGCTGAGTATCTGTCATCTTTTGCAGAACACTTACTAAATATTTGAAGAGTGCTTAACAAGTGACAGCAATTGACAAGTATTTTCCTGAGTGCTCTAACCTTAGGGAACACTAGCTGCCAGGTTTTTTGCTGCCTTGTTTCTACACTGCCCTGTACCCTCCTGGGGTGGGTAGTTCACCAGGATGCAACTGTAACTGAAGCAATGCTGGTTCCTGGTCCCTCCACACTCAAAGCCTTTTGTTCCTATCATAAAGAGCCAGGGTCTTCATGTATGTCAACAGTATGAGCCCATGACCTGGACACCAGGTTGCTGGAAGTCAAGGGATGCTCTGCATGTCTCTGCCATGTCAGCACCAAGGAGAAAAAAAAAAAAACCCTCTTTACATGGCTGCTGATGAACTTCTCATTGAAAGCAGCTCAATATCCATTTTTCCATCCCAATCAAAGCGTGTCTTGCCTTCTCACAGCTTGAGGCTACCGTTTTGACACGGTCTCGCTTCCTGTTTACACCACAGGAAGCCAGAGAGCTGCTGCCACTGCTGCTACCACAGGAAGACACAGCAGGGAGAAGCCCTAGTGCCTCTGCCAGTTGCCCAGGACCTGGTATCTGCCCACAGACCAAGTCCTCCACAGAGGGCGAGCCAGGGTGGAGAAGAGCCAGCCCAGGTAAGCTTCATTGAGATCATCCAAAAGGAAGGGTCTTTTGAAAAAAGGTACAGGGATAAGAGCACAAACTGGCCTGAGGATCAGAGTGCTCTGCATTGACAACACCGCTGGACCCGGCTGATCAATAGTCAAGGGTCCTAGGTGCTGAGCAGCAGCACCATGGAGGTACTGTCCAGGGTGGGGAGCCTCCTGGGTGGATGGGTGATGCTGTGGGTGATGCCATCCTGGGCAGCTGCTTCCAGTGTGCCAACATTCCAGAGGCAACAGCCCTGCTGCATTCAGGATTTCTGAGTCAGAGAATGCAATACCAGAAAAGTATAAATAGCATTTACCAGTGGTCACCTCCTCCATGAAGTGGATAGCAAGGGTGTGTCCACATGGTACACCTGACAATGCTAAGACATAACTCAAATATGTATTAGCTTGCTAGGGAGAGCATAGGACTTGAAGTCAGGGAGTCCTGGATCTGTCTGTCATTAGCATGATTCTGAGCAACCTACTTTGCCTTTCTGAGCCCAGATTCACATGGTATGCATTCAGCAAGCACACATTGATTGCTAGCTTCGTGAGGCCCTGTGCTAGATGCTGGGGAGAGAGAGAAAGGGATGAGACCAGGTAGTCAGGTCCTGCCTCCAAGGAGCAACTAGTAGTGGCAGGAAATAAACATATAGGCTATAAACCATGACTGTTTGAGAAACACTACAGCAAAAGTTCATGAAAGACTTTTGGAGGGCTAAGGGACATTTTGGAAAGATCTAGCACATCTCACCCAGAGCAGAGGACCTGTGGGTGGAGGCTCCTCTCCCTTAGTCACCCTAATTGAGGAACATACTAGCGAAAGCAAACGCCTCAGTGTTTAACTGACGGGAGGTTGTCACTCCAATCTGCAAAGGGCTTGCCTGTGGAACCTCTGCCTCCTGATTCTCTCAATAGCCCCTTACAGCCAAGCCATTCAAAAAGGCAGAAACAGGTTGGAGGCCTGGGCTCACTTGCCAAAGGCCAGTCTCTTAGATTGTGCAGAATTTCTCTTTGATATCATCAAGGTGTAATGCTCCATGATTCACTTCTTTTGAAACCTGGCATTGAGACAACAGACAGGAGGGATCAGAGTTCCTTAAACTGGGTTGCATTCCAGTAGCAAGCATCCCCAAAAAGCACACAGGCCCAGCCTTCCTCTGCCCCTCAGAAAGAGAGCCGGGGCACAGTCTGCCTTACCCATGCAGATATGATGCTGGTTCAATGCTGGCTTCTGAGAAAGAATTCTATGTGCTCCAGGGCATGCCTGAGGTTCCGGCTGGCACAGAGCATTGCAATCCCCTGCTGATCACATTACCAACACCCAGGCTGCATCCCAGGTATCTTCAATCAGTACCGAGGGGTGGGTGTCAGTATTTTTCAGAGCCCTCCAGATTCCAGTGTGTAGCCAAGGTTGAGAATCCTACTTCACATATTTCTTTCTACCTGGAACCTTTTCATCAGCTTTTGAGGGAGGGAAAACACTCCTTTGCTGAGCAAGCTGATCAATGACCTGTGTAGAGGGAGAGCAGCAAACACACTGCTTCAGGGCCAGGCAGGTACATACATGAGAAATGCTGGCTAGGTGAGAGGGAGCGTGAAGAGCTATGGGGAGCTGGAGTGGCCCCATCGGAAGTTGTGCACTGGCACCTTGCTTTTTAATGACATGGGTAGGCCAAAGCACAAACAGCTGCCAACTCATGACCTTTGTCTTAAAAGTTTAAATGGCAAGAGAATTGCTTTGGCTTTACACATTTAACACAGTATCTTGGAGGCTCCTTAGTGCAGAAGAAAGGACATGAACTTCGAAAGCCAGGAGACATGGGGTCTTGCCCGAGCACTGCCATCAGATGGCCCCTTACCCTTCTTGAAATGTAAAATGCCAGAGATCAGGCCAGATATTCTCTGAGCACCCTTCTAGGCCTAAAACACTACGATACTGTGAGATTAACTCCTACTTCTGTTTCTTCACTCCTGCCTTTTGGCAGCTCAGTCAGGTAATAGCACCTGGAGTTCACCCACCTGGGTGTCCCCCACTTCTGCTAGTCTCCTCCTCTTGAATACTTCTTGCTGTTCAGCTTGGAAACTAGAATTTAGGAAGAAAAGTCACAGTATGATGTAATGCACAGCTTTGGCCTTGTTTCTGCACTGTAGTGACCCAAACATCCCCGATTAAACACCCACTGCTTAAGAGGCAGGCTCGGATGGACTATAGCTTTGATACCACAGCCGAAGACCCTTGGGTTAGGATTTCCGACTGCATCAAAAACCTGTTTAGCCCCATCATGAGTGAGAACCCTGGCCACATGCCTCTACAGCCCAATGCCAGCCTGAGTGAAGAAGATGGGACACAGGGCCACCCAGATGGGACCCCACCAAAGCTGGACACCGCCAACGGCACTCCCAAAGTTTACAAGTCAGCAGACAGGAGCACTGTGAAGAAGGGTCCTCCTGTGGCTCCCAAGCCAGCCTGGTTTCGCCAAAGCTTGAAAGGTTTGAGGAATCGTGCTTCAGACCCAAGAGGGCTCCCTGATCCTGCCTTGTCCACCCAGCCAGCACCTGCTTCCAGAGAGCACCTGGGACCACACATCCGGGCCTCCTCCTCCTCCTCCTCCTCCATCAAGCAGAGAATCAGCTCCTTTGAAACCTTTGGCTCCTCTCAACTGCCTGACAAAGGAGCCCAGAGACTGAGCCTCCAGCCCTCCTCTGGGGAGGCAGCAAAACCTCTTGGGAAGCACGAGGGAGGACTCTTGGGGCGAGGGGCTGCACCCACTCTTGTGCCCCAGCAGCCTGAGCAAGTGCTGCCCTCAGGGTCCCCTGCAGCCATGGAGGCCAGAGACCCAGGTGTGTCTGAGTCCCCTCCCCCAGGGCTGCAGCCCAATCAGAAAACTCTCCCCACTGGCTCGGACCCACTTCTAAGGCTGCTGTCAACACAGACTGAGAAATCTCAAGGTCCAGTGCTCAAGATGCCAAGCCAGCGAGCACGGAGCTTCCCCCTGACCAGGTCCCAGTCCTGTGAGACGAAGTTACTTGATGAAAAGACCAGCAAACTCTACTCTATCAGCAGCCAAGTGTCATCGGCTGTCATGAAATCCTTGCTGTGCCTTCCATCTTCTCTCTCCTGTGCCCAGACTCCCTGCATCCCCAAGGAAGGGGCATCTCCAACATCATCATCCAATGAAGACTCAGCTGCAAATGGTTCTGCTGAAACGTCTGCCTCGGACACGGGGTTCTCGCTCAAGTGAGTTTCTATACCTGGTGTTTCTCTGTATCTTTCTCATCTTTATTTTTAAAAATAATTCTATATATCATTTAAAAAATTCTCAGATACACTGATTAAAGAATTGTTCTGCCTCTTTCTTTCCATGTGTGTGTGCAGATGTCTGAGAGTGTGTGTGTGTGTGTGTGTGTGTGTGTGTGTCTGTCTGTAGGTATTACACCTCTGCCTTCCATATTAAGGAGAAGTTTTCACAACACCTAGCTTCAGGAAGGCTGGGAGGTAGGAGGTGGGACTGGCTCCCTGGTGCATTGCTCATGAGGGCTGATGCACACCTGTGGAGATTTGGAAGGTTGTTGCACATCTGAAATGTCCTGCGGTTACTCAGAAAGACCTGAATGAGGCCAGATTATCCATCGGGAATTCTTACTGCTCTCCAAATGGAATCCACTTGTACTCTGCACATGGGTTCAACTCCCTGGTCAGGGAGTTAGGATGTCTGGGTCCTAGTCTCAGCTCAGGCACTGAGTCTGACTATGAGCAGGTTCTTTCCATGCTAACCCTCAGATTCCTCATCAGCTCAAATTAGGAGATGAATGAGACCTTCTTTGCAGAACCAAGGGGATGTCAGGCATGCCATGGGGTTCCTGCTGTAGGGCTGGGACTTGGTCTTCCCTCTGATCAAAGTAGCTCTGCATTTATTAATTTTATTTATTGTTCTTATGCTGCTGGGAAATATCTGTAGAGTGAAGGGATGCTAGTATCTACTCATAGATTTGTTGCATCAAATAATATGCACATAAATGCTTGGCACCACACCTGGGATAGAATAATTATACAATTACTGTTATCTCTTTTTAATAGGATTGTTCATACTGTGTGTTGTTTCTCCCTATGAAAGCCTTTCAGAGCTGAGAGAATATACAGAGGGTCTCACGGAAGCCAAGGAAGATGATGATGGGGACCACAGTTCCCATCAGTCTGGTCAGTCTGTTATCTCCCTGCTGAGCTCAGAAGAATTAAAACAACTCATCGAGGAGGTGAAGGTTCTGGATGAAGCAACATTAAAGGTAGGTTTCCTTTGTAAGCATCTGCAGTAACCAATGGCTTATTATGGCTGTGTGGCCACCTTAGTTGGGCCAGAGGGGAAGTAGCTTGAGTAGCCTCCTGACATGAGACCCAAGTTGTGTCCTGTGATGGTTGGACATGGTAGCACTTGGCCACAGTAAGATTTTCCATTTGAAGAGAACCTTTTAGCTTGTGAACTGCTTTCAAAAGAAGGGTTCAATGACTTCTTGCATTTTCTTTTGTCATTTTATAAATGAGAAAGGTAAGGCTCAATCAAGGTTACAAAACCTAGGTTTTCTGTCTCCAAGTTCAAGTTCAATGCTGTTTCCACATCCCATGGGCTGCTGTCCTGGCATGTGTCTGTTGTGGGATGCTGTCCGTTGTAAACAATGTGGGTTACAAGAGCTCTCACCTGGAGCTTTCATTATTTCCACTGTGCATGGAGAGGTGGCTGATCCCAGGGCTCACAAGGCCCCCACACTTCTGTCAAGTCATTCTGAAAGTCTCACTTCCCATGTTTTCTGAGCATGACCCAAAGGGGTGTGGGGAGGAAGTGGCCAGGCTGAGCTGGGGCCAGCAGTCAGATGAGCTCGGGCTTATAGGTCCTGCACCCTCTAGGTGCTGCCCCAGGCTTATGCAGCCTGTTGGCACTAGAATGATCCAGACTAGGATGAGAGGATAAGGAGGTTCTCATTTTCCATACAAGGAGGCCTCATAGCTGCAATTTCCACATCAAAAGTGTGGGTGAGTCGGGTAAGCACAAGGTGCTGCTGTGCTGAGATTCTTTCTCTGTGGCTTTCACTCATCACCTGGGACCATCATCCCCCAGGACCTTATTCAGTGCAAATGAAATAACATAAAGAGCTGTTCTGCCTGAGCTGCTCTGGAGAGAGTATTTGCTTTCTAACCTGAGAAGAGCCTTCCACAAGGCAAGTAACCTGATACTTGGGTAAGAGTTGAGAGATTTGGGCTAGTGTTGGGGCTTGGAGGTGAGGGTGCAGTGAGGTACATTCATCCTTCCATGCTTTTGGGTCTTAGGGGCTCCAAGTCTTAGGATCATAGGGACAGCTGCAAGTCAGGTGCTCTAGTGGCCCTGAGCAAGTGAATTCTTTGATATAAATTTACTCCTTAGTGCCAAGGTACAAACAGGTGGCCCAAGAGCCTGTAGGTGTATTTTGTTTGGTCCGCATGGTGATTAAAAAAATACTGAATTCTATATATGACAAAACCTGAATTGAAACCTGGACTTTTTTTAGGGAAGTGATCTGGTAGCGCTAGGTCTGTATTCCTATGTAGAGCTGACCCTTTGAGCAGATATACTCGTTGGCTCTCTGCTATCACTCACATCTGCCCATTTTGCTCATTTTAGGGAACTGCCTAATTCCTATAGGCATCTGAGTTTGAGACCCCTGCTCTAGACTGGAATAGGAGTCTCTGACTATTTCCTGGCTCCATGTGAGTCCTGGTCTAGGCTAGGAAGTACTGTAGTAGTGTGAGTGTGTGTGTGTGTCACACTTGCACACTGTGCATTGGGGCAAGATGTTAGCTGGATTTCCTTAGTGCTGCTGCTGTGACCCATGGAGAAGTAGAAGGGAAGAAGGAGCAACCAATTCCTGCAGAAGAGCACTGATCCGTTTTTTTTTTTTTTTTTTTTTTTAACCTGAAGTCCTACAACCTGACTTCATCTCACACCGTCCAACATGCTATGATTTCTGGCTGATTCATGGAACGCCCCCTGCCTGGGTGTGGATGGGGTGAATGAGAGAGGAAAATAATTATGCTTGCTGCTTTACATACATTTTTTTTCTTCTAAGCTTCCCATGACTCCTGAAGAGTCCATTCTTTACAGATGAGGAAACTGAGGTTTGAGGAGGTGATGTAACTTGGAGGCTGGCCAAGCTGGGGTTTGAGATAACAAATCAGTCTGATGTTAAACTGTTCATCCTCTTGCAGTAAAATTGTTTTTGAATGTATGTATTTCCTCCTGCAGCAATTAGACAGCATCCATGTCACCATCTTACACAAGGAGGAAGGTGCTGGTCTTGGGTTCAGCTTGGCAGGAGGAGCAGATCTAGAAAACAAGGTGATTACGGTGAGTGGTCAAGTGAATCTGAGGTTCCTCCTTTAATTAACTTTAATCTTTGTTGGCCTAAAAATCCTCTAGCATTGAGGAACCTGAGGTTCAGAGGGGAGGTTCTGCTTCATGCTTGGATCTTACAGCCTGGCGATTCTAACGATGTAACAGAATTTTTCTAACACCAAAACAATTCAGAGAAGCAAAGAGCTTTGCTCCCATCATAAAAGCAAAACTACAGGTACCACATTTTAGTGATTTCCATGCATGCTATCACTCAGTCCTCTTAATTATAATGGACCTCATTAAAGAGGCTGAGGCAGAGACATGAGATTTTTTTGTGTTTGTTTATCCCACATATCTTGCAGAAAGGGGACCAAGAAGTGGTTGGAGGTAAAGAGTCAGAATTTCTAGGGGAGGAGCTATAAAAATGTCTAGACTGCCTACGAGAGTGTTTCTCAAAATGCCTTCTGCCAAATGAGACTGAGCATTTCTCTATGAGAAAATCATTCTTTGTTGAAACATTTTGGGAATCCCCATAACACCCTGCCAATACTTAGAAATCTGCCATGCAAATTTGCATTGTAGACCCTCTAATGCCTTTTGCTTTTTAAAAGTAGACATTTTCAGAACTTTTGTTTAACCCAGTATTCCTCAAGTTTCTTTGATTTAAAAAAAACTTTTCTTGGCCGGGTGGGTGGCTCACACCTGTAATCCCAGCACTGTGGGGGGCCAAGGTGAGAGGATTGCTTGAGCCCAGGAGTTTGAGACCATCCTGGGCAACACTGGGAGACCCTGTCTCTATTTTTAAAAAAATAATAGGAAAAGCCCTTTTCTTACACAATACCCATAAATATGTCATCGAATCAGTGTTTTGAGAAAACTGCTTTGGGGAATTCTGACTTACGGCAGGTGAGGCAAAAGATCTTAGTTGGACTCCCAACTAGAATTGTGCTGATACAGTTTAGGACATTGTGTTGGGATGGATTCTGAGGGCTTACCTGGTCATTATTGCTGGTGATCTCTGCTCTGGATGGAGAAGGAGGGAATGCTAGCCTCTGTGCCAGCAGCTCCAATCTAGGACACAATTATCTTTAATCTTTGTTGGCCTAAAAATCCTCTAGCATTGACTAACTGGTTCAGTCCTCCTCCAGCAAGTATGTGGACTTGACTTGAGTGATTTCTGGTCGTGACTTCCTTTGGTTTGCTCAGGTTCACAGAGTGTTTCCAAACGGGCTGGCCTCCCAGGAAGGGACTATTCAGAAGGGCAATGAGGTTCTTTCCATCAACGGCAAGTCTCTCAAGGGGACCACGCACAATGATGCCCTGGCCATTCTCCGCCAAGCTCGAGAGCCTAGGCAAGCTGTGATTGTCACAAGGAAGCTGACTGCAGAGTCCATGCCCGACCTCAACTCCACCACTGACTCTGCAGCCTCAGCCTCTGCAGCCAGTGATGTTTCTGTAGAATCCTGTAAGTTATCCCAACTCCCACATGGGCCACATCCTCTTTGGCCATGTGTGGCCAGACCTGATAGGGCTACTCAGTAATTTGTGACCACAAGAATGTGTGGCCTGCCTAGTACACTGTTTGACATGTATGTCTGTGTTTACATGTGCCTGTGTGCAAACATGGGGGCAGCATCACCCTGGGCTCACTTGATGCCCAGGGCATCTATGGCCTGGGAGAGGAGAGGATCCCTAACAGAGACCTTGTGTTTTTCTTAGCAGCAGAGGCCACAGTCTACACGGTGACACTGGAGAAGATATCTGCAGGGCTGGGCTTCAGCCTGGAAGGAGGGAAGGGCTCCCTGCATGGAGACAAGCCTCTCACCATTAACAGGATTTTCAAAGGTGTGGGATGTGTCTGGTTCTTTGTGGGTTCTCCAGTTGTGGGCATGTGGCCAGGCCCCCAAAAGGCTTCTGGGCACTTTCTGGGCTATGTTGGTTTCCCACAACTCCATGTCCTCTTCATAGGCATGCTGGTCTTTTAGGGCTCAATTCTGCTTTTCTACTTTTCTCCTTTGCTCTGACATCCCCTGAATCCCTGGTGTGTTTTGATGGGTCCTCATAAACACCTAAGTCCTGGGCTTGGTTTGGGTTGGCAGGGCCAGGACTCTAGAGTGAGGCAGTGGGGCACCGGCCTATAGTGCAAAATTTTAAAGGGGTACCAAAATACACAGTAACCCAGATCAATACTATTTTAATGCAGTGTTTTTTTTTTTAAGTTAATTTTAGAAAAACATGTTGAACAAAATATCGAAGTTTAAATAAAGACAGTCTGACTTTGTACTGCACACTTGGCCTCATTTGCCTTACCCTAGTCCTCGACACATCAGCTCCTGCCTTTATTTAAAATTTTGTTATTTGGTTCATCAGGGATTGGAGTACAAATCAGTCTGATATGGGGGTCACTTGGATTTTCCTGTGAAAACCATGAATGACTGTGGCAACCATGTAAAACCACCCCTGATTCTTTGGTGTTCCTCAAATTGGAGGTCTCCAAGCCACAGAGCAAGGGGTTGTAGAGAGAGGAGTACTGGAGAGGGAGGCAGGTGAGCTGGGTTCTAGTCCCAGCTCTGCCTGTAACATGCTGAGTGACCATTCCCTTCTGGGCCTGAGGCTCCTCATCCATAAGAGGAGGTAAAGAGGTACAGGTGTGTGTCTGAGGGCTCTTAGGACTGAGACCCAAAGGGACTCTTAGCTGTGTCCCTCACCCACCATAAGCTCCTGCTGCCAACTGGTTTCGTTACAGGAAGTTCTGCTGCAGCTGCAGAAACCCAGAAGGTACAGTGAGGCTTACATGGCATTCCCCCCAGAATCCATGTTAACCCCAATTCTGGGAAAGATATTTCTAACTTTTTAAGGTCAATTTAGAAGGAACATTGGGTTCAATGTCAAGAGGACTAGATTCTAGTGTTAGTTCTGCCACATGACCTCAGTAGCATGACCTTGGACAAGTCACTTCACCACCATGGACCCATTTACTTAAATGTTTAGGATGAGACTGCCAGCTGCAGCATGATGTGGGAGGGGAGATGCAGATTCTGGAGCCAGAGAGTCTGGGTTCCAGCCCAGGGCCTACCACTAGCAGCTACTTGAGTTCTTGGTTTCCTCAAGTGTTAAAAGGAAACACAAATAATACATCCCTCATAGGATTACTGTCATAAATGCAAAACATTAGCACAATGCCTTTTAAAATAATTGTCCAATACACTTTAGCTATATTTTCATTACTATCATTAGTATTGTCTTCTACTCTTATTCAGGATTTGTGAAGACCACTGTGTCAAATGGATGGGAAATTTTCTTTTAATATAAACAAGTAAAATAGCATTGTTTTCACATGCAGCTTTGAAATAGTGGGGGGCATATATGTTTGTTTCCTTTTTTATGTGGACATAGAGGACTTCATGCCACTCAGAGGCAAGATCCCTGTAAAGACTGTTGCACAAAAGTCTCACTAGCCCTCTTCCCATACCACCCAATGCTGATGTCCTCATCAGATGTGGAGAACAAATGTGAAGGGGATAGGATATTGGGTCAGTGTCCAAAGCAGGGTCTGGGCAGGACTCAGTTCCCCAGAGTCTTCTATGAACTATGGATGGTGCTCCAGCCAGGCTAAGGTGCGGAGCTGCCTGATAGTTCCCTCCCCTGGAGACAGCATGGGCTATCCCTTTCCAAGGGCCATGAAGAGCTGCAGCCTGGTGCCCTAACCTCTGAGTCACCATCTTAAGAGATGCCTCATTTTATAACCACCAACAAGCAAGCTCCCAAGGGATGATGCCCCACTCTCTACCAAGCTATCCTGGCTCCCTGGAGATCAAGGAGAGGAGGCAACTTTTCTTGTTCCCCATCATCTGTGGAACCCATTATCTTCTCCCTTTCAGGAGCGGCCTCGGAACAAAGTGAGACAATCCAGCCTGGAGATGAAATCTTGCAGCTGGCTGGCACTGCCATGCAGGGCCTCACACGGTTTGAAGCCTGGAACATCATCAAGGCCCTGCCTGATGGACCTGTCACGATTGTAATTAGGAGGAAAAGCCTCCAGCCCAAGGAAACCATAGCTGCTGCAGAGTCCTAGGCAGGACATGCTGAAGCCAAAGCCAGTAACACATAGCTCCTATAACCGCTGATTCTCAGGGTCTCTGCTGCCGCCCTACCCAGATGGGGTAAAGCACAGGTGGGCTTCCCAGTGGCTGCTGCCCGGGCCCAGACCTTCTAGGACACCACCCAGCAAAAGGGTTGTCCCTAAAGTAAGGGCAGAGTCACACTGGGGTAGTTGATACAAATTGTAGACCGTGTAAAAAGAGAGCTTAATGATAATACTGTGGTGCCACAAATAAAATGGATTGTGATTTCATATGAAATTCATGCCTGGCTTTGAAAAATGTTTCAAGTACTGTAACTGTGTCATGATTCACCCCCAAACAGTGACATTTGTTTTCTCATGAATCTGCGATGTGGGCAGAGATTGGAATGGGCAGCTGATATCTGTTTCACTTGGTGTCAGCTGGAGTCATGCAAAGTCATGCAAAGGCTGGGACCATGTGAGATTATTCACTCATACATCTGGCCATTGGTGTTGGTCGTTGGCTGGGAACTCACCTGGGGCTGGTGGCCTGAATGCTTATAGGTGGCCTCTCCTTGTGGCCTGGGCCTCCTCACAACATGGTGTCTGGATTCCCAGGATGAGCATCTCAGGAGTGCAAGAGCCATGTAGAAGCTGCATCTTGTTTATACCTTTGCCTTGGATGTTGCATAGCACCACCTCCACTATACTCCATCAGTTAGAGCTGACACAAACCTGCCCAGGCTTAAGGGGAGAGGAAATATGGCTGGGGTCATTTATGAAATATACAATTTGTCACATGAAACATTTGCAAAATTGTTTTTGTTTGGATTGGAGAAGTAATCCTAGGGAGGGGCGGTGGAGCCAGTAAACAGAGGAGTCCAGGTGAAGCACTAAGCTCAAAGCGTGGACAGGTGTGCTGACAGAAGGAACCAGCATGTATATGAGGGCATCAAATAAAATTGCTACTACTTACCTACCACATGCCAAGCACTGTGCTCAGGGCTAAATGGACATTGACTTTAGTGATCACAGCAGCTTCTACAGTGTATGGTTCTGTGCTAATGTATTGATATGAGGGCAAAAATGTACAGTAAATAGATTATCCAGCTGGTAAGTGATGCGGCAGATTGAGTCCTTCCTTCTGTGATTCGGTAGAGACTGTCAGCCCAAGATGCTTTAAGTGCACAACATTATAGGGAATACCTGAGTGCCTGGCCAAAGGGATATTTGGTCTGGTCATCTCTGGGTGCCTGATTGCCAAGCTAAGGACCAGGCAATGTGACTTAACATCAACAACAACCAGCATCCCTTGACCAGGCCTGGGCCAGAGTATTGGTCTCTTCTCAGCCCCTGATCCTATGAAGTAAGGATGTGGGGGAAGACCTGGCAAGGACAACAGAAGGAACACAAAAAGTAGTAATTCTCAGGCCACCATCAGTGGAGCCATGTTAATGCAATCTGATGGCTTTTCTAGGGTCCACAGGAAGTAAAGAATCTGTTTCCCAGCAGTAGACTCAGAAAACCCAGCTGGGCTCCTAACCTTCCTGTAAACCCCTTTAATGGCTTCATTAGAGCAGGCATTCAGCTCACTGTTCTATTCATCCCAAGGAATAACGGGTTTAGAGCAGTTTCTGTCCTGCTGGTTAACTTGTTTGGCCTTCTACTTGGCTACACAGGGCTGTACAAGGTGATCCCATCTTGGTAAGACCACCACCTCAGAGTATGGAGCTCAGAGGGGGCAGGCATGAAGTTTCCTTGGCTGGTGCACCTAGAATTGGCTGAACTCATGAGAAGTTGATATAGAACAGTGCTTGCCACAGAGTGGGGACTCGGTAAGCACTTAATGAATGAATGAATTCTAAGTCAATCCAAGAGTCTGATGATTTCTTGAAAAGGGTGTTAGCTAAAAGATCTTAAGGGATGATTGTGGAATCTGTAGTTGCAATAGAACACAGAAAGAGGAAGCTTTCTGGCCCCTTAACACTGAGCTGTCGTGTTTTTAAGCTTGCTCACATCTGGGCACATTTAAGAGACAGTCACCCCAGGACTCAAAAATAGGGAAGTAACAGTAACACAGGGGAAATGTTTTCTGTTTGGAGGAGCAAAGGCTGAGAACACTGTGAAAACATCCTGCACACGCAATAGTAACCTGGGTAAATGCAACGTGAAGGGATTTTAGTCAGACACACGTGGTCTTTCTTACAAGGAAGGTGGCGGGGGTGCAGATAAGGTTGCTAGAGAATGTTAGAGGATCCCTCTCTGGATCAGATATAGGGAAAGAATGGCTTTCCCTATCTCTGCTTGGCTTGCATGGCTGCTGAGGCCCCTTCCAGGTGGCAAGGCTGTGCTCCCTGGTTCTGATGATGTGCCTGGGTGGACATGGCCCCTGTGGGTTTGTGCAGTCTTGCAGCAGGATCTAGAGGGGAGATTCCAGCCAGGGCTGCTAGAGGGAAGCTTGCTCGTCTATCTTTCCTAATGGCAGGATGGCCTGGCCAGGGCCTGGAAGACAAAGACCTCCTGCCTCCGCCTCAGTAAGAAGACAAGGAAAGGCAAATGCCCAGGGGAAAGAAAAAGGCACTTCTCCCCAGAGTTCCCCATGCAGACGTGAGTACATGCTCAGTTCAGAATCACTTCCAAGAACTCATCCCTAATGCTGCAGATTTGGGCTGGACCAGATTCACACTGCCTGGTTTCACTGAGGACATGGAAGTCCACCATGAGGGGATAAAGAGAGAAAAACAAATTCATCAAATGGAAGATACATTGAAAGTGTTTTTCCTTAATGGTTATCCCATTTTTAAAGCATTATTTTCCAAGTTGACACCTTTTTTAAGGAAAAAAAATCTTTTGTAGCAGTAAAGCCATATACAAAGTCTATATCAGAAAAATACATTTGAGGGTCTGCAGCACAGGACTGAGGGAGCTGTAGATGCTTAAAAGGCAACAGGGCCTGGTTTTCAGTGGCGATGATGATTCTCTATGACAGTCAGGGAAACGTGGTCTCTGAGAGTGATGGGCACATAAAGGCTTGGGGCCAGAGTGCATCACACGGTGTCCAGCCCGAGTCCCCGTCAGATGGTTAGAGGCCTGGGTCTACCCTGCCAGGAGAGGCATGTTTGGGTAACAGGCAGATGGAGTTTAGAGCACGTGAATGGCTCATCGCATGCCAACCCTGAGTGGGGCACGAAGCAGGAAGGGTGGGCTGCCACCTCTGGTTGGCATTCTCAGAGATGTGTAGTCCATCGGCTTGTTCCAAAGAGTGAACACAGGCCTCCGTGTGCTCCCAGGCTCCTTGGTGTCCCAATAGCTGGAGCTCCTCGATGAGTCACGGGAGTTCTTTGCCAAGAAGTAATGATGGCATTACTCATGGAATTGCTTCACTGCTTTCTGAAGGTTGGCATAAAACCGGGTCATGCTGCGGGGGAAGAAGGAGTCCACCACGTTCTGTGGGAGGTAACCGCTGAGGTCGGTATGGAAGAATGTGACCAGGTTGGTCTTGGTGGGTTCCCTGTAAAGGCAACAGCAGAGCTGTGTTACGATCTACAGCAGAGATGCTGGGGATGAGCACCAGGCAGGTGAGCAGAGCCTAGCCCAGTGGAAATGGCCATGATTGCGTCTCATCCCTTGCTGTGCCCTCCACCCAGGGGTCCTCTCTGGACCTGCTCATTTTCAGGATGGAATCTCATCCTGTCAAGGATGCATTCAACAGCCTCTCCAAGCCTCCAGGGAGGGAGAAGTCCCTACTCCCAGTCCAAAAAGGCAGTACCCTGCTGCCTGATTCACTCAGCAAATGCTTTCGGAGAACTCACTTTGTGCCAGGCCCTGAGAGGAACGAAGAGATGCTGCTCTTCACTATTTAGGGTCTGCAACCTCCTGGGGGCTCCTGGGACCCTTTCAAGGGGTCTGCAACATTAACACTATTTTCATAACAACACTAACACGTGATTCGCCTTCTCTCACATGCATATGGTGGAGTTTTCTGGAGGTTACATGATGTGTGATATTGCAACAGACTGCATGCAGAAGCAGGTATGAGCTTCTGTTAAGCTGACACGAAAGAGATGGGCAAAATGTAAAATGCCACTCTTTTCACGATATTTTGTTTTTTAAAACACAGTTTTTTTAAAATAAAGTTATTTAATATGCAGTGAATTTTAGGTTAAAATATTTTAACATTTCTCAAATTTCCCAGTTACAGTTTCAAATACATCAAATAATGATAGCTATAACCTCCATGAACAAAGGCCCTATGAAGCCCTCAAATATATTTAAGGGTATAATAAAGCCTTATGCCAAAATTTTGAGAACTGCTATTTAGAGAACTGGCAAATAATTTGAGCACCTATGAAGGGATTTTGGCCAGGGGGTGGCAGAAGCTCAGAGGACGGCAGGTGGCACAGATGCAGACTGGAAGTCCAGAATCAAAGGGGCACACAATGTGGAGACGGAACACAACTTGGTAGGGACATGAAGCAATCTTCACTGTGACAAACTTCTCAATAGCCAGGACAACAAAGGTAGTATGGGCTTTGTGGAGTTCATTTGGCATTTTACTTGAATGCAACTGTCCACAGCCTCAGCCTCACCAGGAACCCCAGGTAGCTCTATGCCTGCCCATGAGATGTTTCCTGACATCATGCAGGCTACAGGTTTGGAACTGGAGACCTTTTAGAATCCCACTCCTCAGGGCCAAGCACGGTGGCTCACACCTGTAATCCCAGCACTTTGGGAAGTCAAGGCGGGTGTATCACCTGAGGTCAGGAGTTCGAGACCAATCTGGACAACATGGTGAAACCCCATCTCTACTAAACATACAAAAATTAGCCGGGCATGGTGGTGGGTGCCTGTAATCCCAGCTACTCGGGAGGCTGAGGCAGGAGAATCGCTTGAACCTGGGAGGTGGAGGTTGCAGTGACCCGAGATTGCACCATTGCACTCCAGCCTGAGTGACAAGAGCAAAACTCCATCTCAAAAAAGAAAAAAAAAAAAAGAATCTCACTCCCCAAGTCATATAGAAGGACAACTGGGGCCTGGAACAGGATGGGGGCCAACAGATCCATAAGACGGGAGAGCATGTGCTCCTCTGCGCTGTGGCTTTTCTCCTCTGCTTGTGCCCTGCTTCCCCAAAGAGGGTGAACTCCAGGGGACAGGGAATTCCTTCCATCTCAAAGCCTTAGCATCATCCACACTCCACCTTTCCCTCACCCACCAACCCCTGCCCATCCCGCCTTTGCTAGGGCCTTCTCTCTCCTCCCTGCTCCTCCTCCCACTGGGCCTCCTCTGGCCCCCATCACCTCTCAGCAGCATCCTCTTTAGAAACATGAACAGGTGAGTGAGAAATGAGACTCCGTAAGCATGTCTCCCTCTGGGTGAGGACTGGGCTTTGTGGTGGGTGGAACATGGGAGAGGCCATGTGGGATGGGACAAACTCTTCCTCACAGTGGTCTTGGTGAGTGGTAGCTCTTGCGTGTACACCATTATGTGACGACAACAACAGAAAGGGCAAAAGGGGGCACAGAGGAGTTGTAGGTCACCCAGTCTCCCCTCAGAAAAGGCTGGGATGAAGGCATCCACTACGGTTGCTAGAAGGATTTAATGAGAGTAGGCGTGAAGCACACTTAGCATACTTTCTGTGCACAAAGTAAGTGCTCCAGAAATGATACTGTAATGCTGCCTTGACCACAGATACAGGCTCCTCCACCTTGAGAACGCATTTCCCCCACCCCACGCAGTCACTTGGAGCTCAACCACCACTACCTCTGGCCTCAACACCACCTCACCCCCGATGAGTCCTCTTGCCCTCTTGCTCACAGCCTCTTGCTCAAGAGAGCAAGAGGAGAGAGAAGGCCCTAGCAAAGGTGGGATGGGCAGAGGTTGGTGGGTGAGGGAGAGGGTGGAGTGCAGATGATACTAAGGCTTTGAGATGGAAGGAAGTCCCTGTCCCCTGGAGTTCACCCTCTTTGGGGAAGCAGGGCATCACAGCAGTTAAGACTGAAGTCAGAGCATGTCCTGCTCAGGCCTCCCCAATGGCTTCTCATTTTATTCAGAGGAAAGTCCCCAACAGGGGCCCTGCTACCTCATAGGCCAAATGTCCTAGCCTCTCCCCTTGCTAACACAACACCTCCCTCTGTGCTGTTCCTCAAAGGTCGTGCTTTTGCTCTGGCTCCTGCTCCTACTTCTGAGACTTTGCATCTGCTCATACCCCTGCCAGAATGCTCACTCCACCAACATGCCCAAGACTCCCTGCATTTGTGCTTTGTTCAAATGTCTTATTAGGGAAACCCCCTAGACGACCCACTCACACCTTTCCCTGGCACCTTTATCTGGGTTTAGTTTTCCCCAAGGCACTTAACATCTGATACTTACTAGAGCATCCACGAGACAGAACTACTTACATTTGTGTTTAGTCTATCTCCTCCTGCCTTCATTGGAATCTAAGTTCTAAGAGGACAGATACTCTAGCTGTTTTGAGACATCAGTATCTGCATTAAGAGCCCAGATTCTGGAGCCAGATGGCCAGAATGAGACTGTGGCTCTCTTACTTGCTGGCTATGTGACCTTGGATAAGTTACTAAACCTCTCTGTGCACCCACCATTCTTATCTTAAAAATCAGGATCACAACAGTGCCTTAGGGTTGTTATAAAAATAGTTAATTTATATAAAGTGCTTAGAATAGTGGCTGACACAGTAGTGCTGTCTAAATGTTTGCAGCTGCTGCTGCTGCTATTATTGCCGGGTGAATCTAGTGTCCAGAATAGGCCTATCTTCACAGAATAATAAGAGAATAATCATTGTCACAGATTTCAGATCCACAGCCTCATGAGAATAACTGCACAGAGCAGGCTCTGGAAGAAAGTTTTACTGAGAACATGTGATGTTTTTAATCAAGTAGACAGGAGTTGGAAGAGTCAACACTTGAATTAAAACCCTCATATAGGCAGGGTTTTGTGGGACTCCAACCAACCTATCAGCAAAATCCATGCAATTGGGCCAGCCGTAGTGACTCATGCCTGTAATCACAGCACTTTGGGAGGCCAAGACAGGGGGATCATTTGAGGTCAGGAGCTTGAGACCAGAATGGACAACATGGTGAAACCTCAGCTCTACTAAAAATACAAAAATTAGCCAGGCATGGTGGCAGGCACCTGTAATCCCAGCTACTTGGGAGGCTGAGGCAGGAGAATTCCTTGAGCCTGGGAGGCAGAGGTTGCCAAGAGTGAGCTAAGATTGCACTGCTGCACTCTGGCTTGGATGACAGCCAAACTCTGTCTCAAAAAAAAAAAAAAAAAAAAAAAATCCACTTGATACCTTTGCTATGGGCATGACACTACCCATTATATTGTGCATTCCACTGAAAAGAAGACAGCAATGGGATTCAGCCCCTGAGAAGAAAGGACTCTGCCTCTTATTCTGAAAATTCCTCTCTGCCAGACCCGGCACCATTGAAAGGTGAGTCTTAGCATCTGACTACTAGGTGGGAGAGGACAAGGAAATGAGTTCAGGCCAGGGCATCTAGGGCATCTATATATTGAGAGAACTGAAACTGAGCACAGGTGTGTATGTTTGTGTGTGGCAGAGCACAGCTGTGCTATTTTCAAACTCAAAATTGTGTTACATCTAAGAAAAGTCTTCATGTGATGTCTGAAAAGCCAGCTTAGCAAAGAGGGTAACATAAAGGTGCTAGGTCTGGGCTTGGTATAATCCCATGACACCGAGGCCCACCTCCTGGGACAATGTAGTAGAAGCACGGACCCCTTCCCTCCAGGCGTCTGTGTGGAGACTGCAGGGAACACTACAACACATCTGCAATGTGCAGTTTCTTTCGCTGTCAACTTGCATGATTCCCAGGATAAATGAGGGACAGGTAATTCATTACACAGAAATTTCCTGGCAAGAGCCTGGCCATGACCTGTGGCAAATGGGAATAGAGAGTCCCCGGGGTCAATTCTGAGGCTGACTTACAGTGTGGTCTCAGAACTGCCCTTTAGGCCTGAGTTCCCCCACATTCCTTGCCGAGGAGAGATGATCACTGAGTGAAATGTGGGGTGGGGACTGCTATCTTCAAAGCTGCTCCTGTCTGGCAGAGGGTATTCAGGGAGGACTCAGAGCACAGACCCTGCCCTGCCAACCTCCTAGCCTTTGAGTCAGGACACATCACTGAATCTCCCCAAACCTCAGTTTTCTCATTTGCTAAATGGACCATGACATTTGCTTAGCCTGGAGGCTGCAGGGAAAATTTCCTGCATCACAAATAAGAGTAACGCCTCCCCTCAATTCTTGCCCATGTGCCAGGTACTCTCAGGAGGTTCTGCTTACGCAGATGTGTGTGAAAGTATTTTGTATCATCACAATCTAAACAGCTGTAAGGCATTTTTCTTCTTTTGAATCATAGTCAAAGTGCCCCTTTTCAGAGAAGGTCCACGGGGAAGGCACGGTTAGGTCTGAGCCATGTACCTCAATGCAGGAAATTATCCTTACCCTGGAAGAGGTTCACAGAAGCAACCACAAGGATGGTTAAATCCTCTCACAAAACCTGGCTTCGGGGGACATAAGGGGTGTTCCACATGGGTGGCTGGAAGACAGTGCAGAATGTCAGTGAGTTACAACTTCAGATGGTCAGGCCACCACTACTGGGATGCCATAGAACACACAGACCGGACTACCTGCAGCCCTGGAGTCTGTGAAGGACTCCTGCCCTCTGGCGTGAGGTCCCCCTACTCCCACTCTACTGCCCCTTACACTCACACATACAAATACACTCTCACATGCGTGTACACAAACTCACACACATGCACACACACACTTGCACTCACACACACTCATCTACATTCATGCATAAACATGCACATAGCTTTCCCAAGCTTGTCAAGAATATTAGAGAAAAGAACATTCTAGAACACAAGGTTTGGGAGTGGGAGGAGGCAGGTGCCTCTCTCAAATCCCAGCCAGGAGAGGTATGGATGCATCCAACTCTCTCATGTAGAAGAATTGGAGGAATGGCAGTGGCTGTGCAGAGGCAGGAGCCCTGCTCCTCACTGGACATTAAGGGAGTGGACAGCACCCAAACTCTCAAGAAGACATGGCCATAAATTTTGCACACAAGTTTTTTGCCACCCAACTAACATACATGTCTACAGCAAACACCATGAGCTTCGGCAGGAAAAAAAAAAGGGAGGCACTGGCAAAACCGTAACTCAAACACAGAATTACTGGTATGTGGACTGTCGACCTCCATGGCCCTGAACCCCTCCAAACCCAACCAGATGAGGTAGGGGACTCAGAGTGTGAGTTTCTGGTGATTTCTGGTTGCTTAGCTCTCCTTAAGGAACTGTGAGGTGCAGAAGAGAAAGCCCAGCATCGTAGGAAGGCATGGCAGCTCCTCTGGGCATCACTCACCATTGGAACTGATGGTCCCATCCTCATATCTCTTGACTAGCACCAAGTCCACAAAATCTCTGGGAGAAATGAGCTTCATGGCAGCTGAGGGGGTGGAGGTTCTGCTTACACACAGGGTCTGCCAAACCAAAGAAGCATGTAGTGTGACTGCTGGCCAGACATCTTCTCCCAACTCCCACTCCATCCCTCAAGGTCTGGGAGAGGTACCAGGACTGACAGTAGGGTGGCACTATAAACAGTAAGATCCAGAGCAAATCTTCCCAGGAACCGGATGTCATGGAAATACACCCAGTTTGTAAGATGAGGGCTGTGACACAGGCTGCCCACAGCTGTCTAGCTGCAGACCAGTGCCATGCTGAAGTCATGTCTCACAAGTGACCATAAGAGGTACCATTTATTGAGCACCTAGTAAGAGTCTGGCTGGACAAAGCTCTCAGTTGTCCCTTACCTTTAGAAATAGGTATCATTAATCCCTACTACAGGTGAGGAAACTGACACTTGGAAAGACTAAGGAACTCAGCACGAAGCTCATGGTGGAGATGGGATTTGAAAAGGACCAGAGCTAGGGAGAGGGAAGAAAGGCCACTCTTTTTTAGGCCTGACCCTGCACTTGCTCAGCCTCCTATGTTGTGCCTGGGGCAACTCTGGTTTACCCTAGTCCCAGCCCCAGGAGGGAATACCTTGAACCTCACTCGATCTCAGCATATCCCAGTAGTCCACACTCCCATTTTATAAACCAAGGATGCTGGGCTTTCTCCCATTCATCCCATCCTGCAAGAGAGCAGGGTCCAGGCTCTCTCGGGGTCACAATGGAGAACTACAGGCCAGGTCTGTGATGGAACAGTCCTGGGGAGAAGTCTCAGGGTAGGTGAGAGGGGCTGGTAAAGGTCTCCATCTCTTTGTCTTTCCCCTCAGGTATTAAGACTTGGGGCACCACGAGTTGCTGAGAAACTTTTCAGCAGGGACACTTTTGGCCTCAGGAAATTAATCTTCAAATGGGTGTGAGATGTCTGGGGGCACTTAAGCACTTTGCAGTGGGTGCAATGAGGATGAATTTCCAGATGACTCTACTCCATGTTTCCTTCATCCCTTAACGACCTGCCTGGGAACAGCCTGCACCTGCACACAGGGTCTCCTTTCCCACTTGAAGAAAAGCACAGCATATGCCCATTCATCTAGAATCATCCTATCATGAATTGTCCCAGTGTGTAAAACCCTCCAGGGTGGCAAAGGGACAATTAGGACTGCTGGCTGCAATATGTAATCAAGGCAGTATACACTGGTGTTAGAATTTCATGTTTTTCCCTTTCTTAAACATATTCCAAAACTTGGTGTTAAAAACAAGGCAATTTTGCCATTTCTAAATTCTGGTATTCTGTAACAGTAATGGCAGAAGTGATGAAAAATTTGAAAAAAAATTATACTGCTTCCACCTCTGATGATTGCCCCCAGGTGCATCATTCCTGAGGTATAGTGTCTGGAAACCAAGATGAGGAGGACTTTGGAAAGAAATTTTGAAGACAGCAGCAGCACATGTCATAATTGCGACAAACTCATGGCATGGCCCTGTATCCTATCCATCCATCCACCTATCTATCCATCATCTATTTTAGAATTAGGATATTTGAGAGTTGCCAAAAGCATGCTGAAAAATGCCAGTCTGCAAGGAAAAGCCCTTTCTCCATATTTTCATTGTTTCACTAAATGATAAAGAGCTACCACTTGGTAATTCTCCACTTTTTTGTAAACCTGAGCTCACCAGTAGCCTGTGCTTCCCCTCTACTTTGCAGTTGTCTATTGAAAAGTTTGTATCTTTTCATGGATTTATGAGTTAATTAGAAAAAAGAGCTCCCATTCATCTCAGCTAAAGATGCAAAATGTTATACTTGTCACGTTTAATATTTCTTTATCAGAATTTATAATATAATCATGTTATTTTAATGAATTGCACTCGTACCTCAATCCAATTTTTAAAAAAAAAATTAGTCTTGGCCAGGTGTGGTGGCTCACATCTGTAATCCCAGCACTTTGGGGGGCAGAGATGGGGGTATCATGAGGTCAAGAGATCAAGACCATCCTGGCTAACATGGTGAAACCCCGTCTCTACCAAAAATACAAAAATTAGCTGGGCATGGTGGCGTGCCCCTGTAGTCCCAGCTACTCGGGAGGATGAGGCAGAATCGCTTGAACCCGGGAGGCAGAGGCTGCAGTGAGCCGACATCGCACCACTGCACTCCAGCTTGGCAACAGAGTGAGACTCTGTCTCAAAAAAAAAAAAAAAAAAATTAGTCTCATGATTAATTTTTGAAAATTAGTCTCAGGAAATATATGATTAAAAAAATTTCCATTTCTATGCATATTTATGATGCAAGATGATGACTTCCAAGAATAACCATGTATTAAATTAGGATAAAATTCAGAGGGCTATGTGGATGGAAATTTGAGTTCTAGGAAAACAGTTATATACAATTTCTGACTATTTAATAAACTTTGTTCATATATTTTAAATAAAATTTATATATTATTTAGATACATCTAAAAGAATGTCATTGCTTTGTTCAAAACTGATATTTACATGTCAAAAATGATATGCTTTGCAACTTACAAAAATTTAGTTGTCAACTAAATGTTATTAATAGATGTCAACTGGATGTGTGAGGATGATGCATAATTTCCCAAAAATCTGTTGGAAGCATGTAAGCAAAAAGCATGAAGACCCTCATACTAGAGGGTAACTAGTAGGGGTCATGCAGGTACATGGGGCTGCTACTGGCCCAGGCTTCAGGGAAGTGGGTGCCAGGGGCTGAGGGTCCTGTGTTGCCTAGTGCAGCAGCCCCACACAAGGAACAGGTATGCTACCCCCAGAGACTCTGTTTGGAGCTTCTCTGCCTATCTGAGTCATGATGTTTCCCACCAGGAAACTGGGCTGAGGCTGGCCTCCAATGCTGCAAGCAGTGGGCAGCCTGTGTTTGCAGGACATATTCCCCTGACAAAAGGTATCACGGACCCCTTCCAGAAGAAATGGGAGGGAGTTACTATAGCAGGGCCCAGATACTATCTAGAGATAACATGCTTGGGAAGATTTACATCAGTGATGCTTTGGATAATTTCAAAACCGGTCACATTCTCATCCCACTTCACTCGTAGGCCTCCAACGGCTGGCTTCACACAGTCCCACACCTCCTCTGGTGTCCCATATACAATGCCTTCTCCTCGGTACCTGGAGCACAAAAAGGAATTTGACTCCAATGCATCAATCAAATTTGTTTATCTTGTGATTGTATCTAAGGACTAGAAGGTGAACCATGCCATGTCTGTCACTACTCTTTAGGACAGGCTTGCAGAGAAGGGGCTGAAACTTACTAGCCCCACCTCCCTTCAGGCCTGCAGAAATGGACAGTGAGCTTTCACAAGAATACAGTTTGCTGAAAATGATTTCATTAAAAACAGTAAGGCTTTTCTGGAGGACAACTGATTACAGGTTATAGGGTTGATCTGAGTATTTTAAAAGGCAAACCCATAAAGATACCAGGAAGGGTGCGGCACCTCTGGTAAGCTTTGAACGAGGCATGCACTTACAGGTTCCCTGGAAACTCCACAGATGGCCTCCAGGAAACTGAAACTCCATTCTGTCAAAAGGCACAGAACCATAGAATTTTAGAGCTAGAAGGGCTCTGGTCACCTGGCTTAATCCCCTGTTTTACAGAAGAGGGGTCAGAGGCCTCAAGAGATACGACACTCCAAGGCTGTGCAACCCATACGTGGAAAAGCTGGGACTAGTCTTGGGCAAAGCTGTCCCCACAGCAGAATGTGATGAAGAAAAAGATCTCAACTGGCTGACTCCGAGAGCCGTGGGTGGTTTTCAAATTATCTAAAAGCCACCATGCATTTTGTTTCCTTGAGCAACCCAGGGCTACTTGTTAAAAGTAAGAAGTGTCAAGCAAAACTACCCCCATGCTACCCTCTGGCAAAGACAAAGAGAGGGGTTCACGCTGTAATGAACAGAGTAAAGGCTTTAGAGGCTGGTGTTAGGGTTCCAGTCCTAAACAGCATTCAACAGCCAGGTGACCTTGGGTAAGTCACTGAGTGAAAGGAACAGATACCACCTGAAGTCACTGTGATCATAACAGGCCCAATCTTTTTTTTTTTTAAAAGAAAACAATCCCCATTGGAATCCCTCTCAATCGGGTCCAGGGGATTGGGGTGCAGAAAACAACGGGGAGAGGAGTGGCTTGGGGGCTTCTGGGGACCCGGGCTCCACGAAGCGGTCTCCGGGACCCCTTCCCGCCCAGCTCCTCACTCACGCCTTCCCGGCAAATCTTCCAGCCTGCTGTGTCCCGCCGGTACCGGAGCATCTTCTCAGCCACAGCCTCGCTCATCTGGGCTGCCAGCGTCGGGTCCATTGCACCGGGAGCTGCGCTTGGCCGCGGGGTCGAGGGTGTTTTGAGCGGCGGCGCTGGATCCGGGGTGCCTGAAAGCTGGAGTTCTGGGAGGAGCTCGTAGCCCCGCCTCTTTCCCCACCCCCGCTCCCGAATTGGTGCAGGCCCTCAGACGGATCCCGCCTCCCTGAGATTGGCAGGACCGCAGACTGCGGGGCCAGGCTCTCCAGTTAGCGTCAGCGCCTGGGCGGGTCCCGGAAGCCTCGGGCGCGCCTGGTAAGGTCCTGCCGTATCCACCTCCTTCTTGTCCCGTTGTGGGAGGGGCTCTGGAGCCCCAGGACTCTAAAATGGCCAATGACGGAGACCCGTTGGGCCGGGCCAGGTCGCAGACAATGTCGACTGTTTGTTTAAGAAGCGTGGACTCTTGTCCTGAGTGCACCGAAGCTTTCAGCCTGCGGGACGGTAGTGCGATTTGCATTAGAGGTGCAGGGTGGGAGAGGAAATGCGCGTGGAGACTGGGCGCGTGCAATGGTGGGAGAGGTGTGGGGCAGGGGTGCGGGGAGTGACAGTGAAGAGAAGAGGACCCATCGTAGAGTATTTAGGAGATGGAAGGTGAAGGTCTCTGCCCCCGATTGTGGATGTTCAGAAGGAGAAAGCATCTTGACTCCCAGCCTTGGCCACCTGGCAGCTTACCTGAGATGGAGAAGAGATAGGCCGAGTTCAGTTCTGGGCATATTTAGTTGGAGGTGCCTGAGGGGCCTCTAGTACAGGTGTCCAGGAGTCAATGCAATGCGCTGACATCAGTGAGAGGCCCGGCTTTATTAGAGATATGGGAGTTCTCTGCTTCCAACTTCCCTGGAGCTGCGGAGAGTGAGCCAGGGTCGCGTCTTCCCAGTGTGAATAGCAAGGACAGCCTCAGTTTCCCCTCTTCTGCGGTATCACCAACTAAATATTTGAAAAGGTCAATATTAAGGTCTGTTTCTTATCTTTCTTTTTTGTGTACTTATTGTTTCCTTTAAACTTTGGATATAAATGTTTAGAAGAGTAGTGTAAACAAAATGACAACTTGAAAGACCTTTTTGGAAGATATGAAGGGCAGCCAGGCTGTGAAGAAGGCCTGGATGGGGAATTAGGGAGCTCAAGATCTAGACCCAGTTTCACTCATTATTCTTTGAGCTTTTAGTTTGCTCCAAGGTGAAATGGGATACATCATAAATGTTCCTGGTGGGTTCTGGTGGCTCACTTCTGTAATCCCAGCACTTTGGGAGGCCGGGGCAGGAGATCACTTGAACCCAGGAGTTCAGGACCAGCTGGGGCAACATGGCGAGCCTCCATCTCTGCTAAAAATACAAAAATTAGCCAGGCATGGTGACCAGGGGCTGTTATCCCATCTACTTGGGGGACTGAGGTGGGAGGATTGCTTGAACCCAGGAGGCAGAGGCTGCAGTGAACCGTGATCACACCACTGCACTCCAGCCTGGGCTACACAAAGCAAGACTCTGTCTCAAAAATTAATAAAAATAAACAAACAAACAAATGTTCCCTATGGCCTTGTGAAGAGCAAAGGAAGTAACTCATGTGAATACTCTCAGGACCCATAAAAGAAAAGACTAGTAAATTAACCCCAATTAAAATTAAGCACATCAGAATTTCAAAAAAAGTTAGATAATATGAGAAAAAAATCAGGACACACTTTAACACATAAGTTTTCTTATTGAACCAAGGGCTCATACAAATCATTAAGCAATTTTCAGACAACCCCATAGACAAAAAGAATGCATTAGATATGGAAAGATACTTTGTGGAAAAATTAATTGACATGACTAACAAAGCTATAAAAAGATGCAGAACCTCATTCATTGTTAGGGAATGAAAAATTAAAGCAAGGAGAGGCTTTTGTTTAAACCTATTGATGGGCAGACATGAAGAAGTTTGTTTATACCCTGTGTTGGTGAGGGTATGGAGAAATAGTTATACACTGTGGATGAGAGTATAAACGTATGCAACCTCCTGGGAACAGAATAACAACATGTATTAAAATTTTACTCTACTTGTTCTTTGATCCAGTGACTCTTCCTGCACAAAGATGTATAAAATTAATCTTGCAACTGGAAGCAGCCTATTTAACAGTATATTAAACAAAGTTACAGAACATCCATTTAGTGGAATATTATGTAGCCATCAAAATAACCTAGCACAGATGGTGGAAAGTGGAGGTGAAGCAGATCCCCTGTAGGACTATAGTAGCACTATTTTGCTCCTAGGAAATGGGAACGTCTGGATATACAAAATATTTGGAGAAGCAAACTGTTTGTCCCTGAGGCCTGTGACAAACTGGAAGTAGGAGATTGGTGAGGTTGGGGCAGCCTTGGAGCAGGCCACTCATCTATTTTATCACTGGAGGCTGGCACGGGGCAGAGTGAGCAGATGGTTGAAACAGAGGGAAGGTGAGAGCTGCCCACACAGTGGTTCCCAGGGGTCTGGGACAGAAATCTATTTTGTAGTCTGTCTGAGGCTGCAGTTTGGAGCTGAAGGGGATGGAGGAATGACTGAGCTCTGGAGATTCCATTAATCAGAGCCCTTCCCACAAGGTCTTGAGAGGCCTCTGAGTCACCCAGTTGTCCACCAGACATCATTAAAGTCCCAGTTGAATTTTTATTAGGTATATATGGGGGTAGGTAGTCCAGTAGCTTCTAACTCACACCACCAGCAGACAGACTATAAAGGGGATGGGCCCAAGTGTCCACATGCTCCAATCTTACAAGGCCCTGAATAGAGTGCAGTGTCTGCTTTCCACTTAGACACTGATGAAGAATTGCATGCATATTTATTAAGTTAGCTTGGGCAGATGCTATGTGAATCTACAAATGTAAGCATGTCTATGTTTATTGTTTACTCAGCAACAGCTAATCATTACTCAGCACTTACTTCTTGCTAGCCACTATCCTAAGCACTTTACCTGTATTGGGCCATTTAACTTCACAACAATACCACAGCACCATTTTGCAATGGGAGTAGTAGGGTATCCAAGGCCATACAGCTGGGAAGTGGCAGAGCTATGGCAAACATCCGATTTCTCTTTCCAAAGGCCACGTGTTTACTCATATGCTTTCCTGTCTACTGCATCCTATGAGTATATGTAGTGTTAAGTGTGAAATGTGCAAAAATAAAACAACAACCTGCAAACTCTAAAAAGAAGGAAAACACACACACACAGAGTAGCTGGAAAATATTACCTTAGGCTAGGGAAGTTAGTCTTTTAGAGATGTGCAGAAAACTTTGCTCTAATTTTCCTGGCACTCGTGAATTCTGAGACAAAAGGAATGACTAAAGGAAGCATTCTGAGGTTACTAAGATATTTACTGAACTACTCTTATCGAAAGGGATTCACTCTTTAATGGAGTCTGATCTTTGAGACCTGAGAGGAGTTTGTTATGTAGGTGTTTTTAGGAGAGATTTTAATAATGTTGTGGATCATGTCCTCAATAATAGTTTGACCAAAAGCAGAAACGTACACCCCCATGAACTGTTGCTAAAATACAAAGCAATGTTGTGAAACCACAGTTATGCAAAGGCATTTTGACAGAGTAGGTTTGTGGCTTTCTGTTCCTGCAACTTAGACAAGGGCTAGAGTTCAGGGAAGGGAGAGGGATAACTGATTATCATATGGTGCTTTTGTCAGGAGCTTTATGAGCTCCTTTCACAGCGATGATGGTTGACGTTTACAGAAAAATGAACAAAGGTGTTGAATAGGCAATCAATTATCAGAAGAGGAAATGCAAATGGCCAGTTGACTTAGGGAGAGATGATAACAATCAAAAGTGCAATTTAAAAGTTGGTGTAATTTTTTCATCAGATTGGCAAAAATGAGATGGTGTGACAGTATCAGGCCTTGGTGAGGCTATAAGGAAATAACCCTCTCATGCTCTAGAGGAAGTGTGCACAGACGTCTGGACTTGTGAGGACTAATAAAGGAGCTGCTAGTGAAAATGAACATGCTCATCTCTTATGAGCTAGGGATTTCTCTTTTTGGAGGACTGATATTCACTTCTAAGTAAACACTGGCACATGTTTGTGCCCAGAAGATACATGAAGATGGACATATAAAAGATGTTTAGTGCAACATTATTTTCAGCAGCAAAGAAGTAGAAATGATTTCAATGTCCATCAGTAAAAAAATGGATCATCAATATTATGTAGTTTATTCACACGATGAAATACTTTGCTACAGTTATAACAAGTTTGGTCTTTTTTTTGCTAAAAATATAAATATGTGCATTAATACATGCAGTATAATACTGTTTACTTAAGATATGCTTACATATTGTTTATGGATGCTTATACATATATACTCACACATACAACATATAAAACTATAAATGATTGATCAATGGATATACTCCAAACTCTTCCTAGTGTGAAGGGAATGAGACTTTGTGTAGGGATTAGAGTAGGCTTTGACTGTATCTGTAATATTTTCTGTATTATTAATAGTAACAAAATGGCTAAATGGAAATAAAATTCCAATCTTGGCAGTTGTTGACCCTCACAGTAGGAATATTGGTGCTTGTCCCAGTAGACTTTGCACTATTCTATGTCTTTTAAATTTAATTAAATTAAAGACCTAACCCAACAGTAAGTGCCAGAGTGCATGTGAGCTGTGTTGTGCATTGGAGAGTGATACTCATACTTTCAATGCTGCATGTGTTTGGCCACTCTCAAATTTTCTTAGGAATGTCTCAGGACCTGCTTGTCCTCAAGTCCTAAAGAAGCACCTCCCCACTCCCACACAGACAATGGTGCTCCCACAGGTGTCTGGAGGAAAGGCCAGCCTTTTCCACAATATGTTTTAATGTCCCAGGGAGCTTGAGGCCACAGTCCCAGACCAAGCATCTGGAAGAGGGGACCATCATCATGAATCTCCCATGAGCATCTCTATCTCAAAAGCACATTTCCATGGCATTGTAGAACATTGAATCTTGAGCAGACTGCAACCTCTTGGATTTGTCATGTCAAGATATTTGAAAATACGTCCACTCCTTTTCCTAAATTTCAGGAGAGGTGTTAATCTGTATGTACTTTTAAAATGGTGGTATTTACACTGGACTTTTCTTTCTGTTTAGAATTGGTGATATATCTTAGAATATAACCCTGTGATTCATTCATTAGGACAATTCTTTCATTTATTTGTTCACCCATTCACGTTCAACAGATGTTTATTATCTGTGGTTGGCCTCCAAGATTGCTGCTCCCTAGTATACATGCCCTATATAATCTTCTTCCCTTGAGTATTCTGGCACTTGTGTATATGATGATATTTTACTCCCAGATAGAGTAAAAGTGAAGTGATTTTGAAGATGTAATGAGATCTCCACTCAGTTAACTCTGAGTTAATCAAAAGAGATTATCTGGGTGGGCCTGACCTAATCAGGTGAGCCCTTTTAAAAAGTGGGTTCAGGCTTTCCCTGGAAGGAAAGAGATTCAAAACTGAAGAAACACTCTCTTTCTGGCTTTGAAGATGCAAACAGCCATGCTGTGGAGGGGGCCTTGTGGCAGGGAGTTGTGGGCAGCCTCTAGGAGTGGAGGGCCTCAGTCCTAGGACCCCAAACAAATGAATTCTGCCAATAATCACCTGAGCCTGGAAGAGGACTCTGAACCTCAAATGGGATGCCAGCTCTGGCAGACACCTGGATTATAGCCTGGTGAGACCCTGAGCTCAGGATCCACCTAAGCTGGGCCTGGACTCCTGATCCATGGAAACTGAGATGATAAGTCTGCATTCTTTTAAGCCTACTAAATTTGTTATGCAGTAATAGAAAACGAATACAATATCTAAGTGTCAGTTACTGAGAACGCAGAATGAATACAACACCGTTCTTGCTGCAAAGACACAATCTGGTGGAAGAGACAAATGTTTAAAAGACACAATTTAGAGTGAAGAGAGTTATCCTGGAAATTTGAATCAGGGTGTGCTCCTGGTTAACCATGGCAGATTGAACACACTGCTGCCCAAACCCTGCAGAATGCCCGTAGAAGAATCCAAGGACATCAGCCCATAAAGGTGAAGATAATGTGAAGGGGGCGGGGGGTGTGAGGGGAAACAGCGCTGTTCTTCCCTCTGGACTTATTGGCTGGGTGGTGTAAACCCGGCATTTTCTGTGGCTGTGATTTCCTTCTCCATTGACTACATGGAGGAAGCCTGTTGCCAGTAGGAGAAAATGAGGTCAACAAACATCGAAATAGAGCAGAGAGGTGAAAAGAGATTCCCGAGGATGCCTTAATGCCCGGGCTCCAGTTCGGCCTGAGGCTAACTTGATTCTCATCCTTCCCAGTTAAGCAAACCAGTAAACCTTAGGGATAAATCATGGATTACTTCCAATCTAAGTGTCCTGATTTATTAATACAGATATACTGCCCAGTTAGCACAGTAAAATAAGTTCTCAATAAATGTTATTTACTCTTGTCATTACTAAACTGATTATTCATACAAACAAAGCATTGTGATATCTTTAAGGGTGGCCACCTGATTTGGGGTGCTTATTAGAGAAGATGACTTTTGTCTGTTGAAAGACAGCATTGCAATACAAACAGTTAACTCGTATCATTCTGATATCTCAGGTGAGGCTTCAGCAGTCAGGATGAGATCTCTGGCTTGCTTATGATTTGTGGTCAACCCAAAAGGAGGCAAAGCACTGAGTTTCATTGAAATGATCGCCTGATGTGCTTCTGGATACAAAGAGCCCCAAGGAAACAATCCGCGCATGGGTGGTAGTGTTGCAGTGGGTAGCATCAGACATGAGCAGACAGTGGGGGCTCCTGCCAACGAAATGTTGTAGGACAAAGTTGGGAGATACCTAACAGAGTGAGTTCAGGAAAGTTCTTTATTAAAAGGTGATCACCTGGCTCAGTAGGACTAGTGTCCGGGAAAGTCTGAGCCCTGGACAAAGAAAGCAGCCACCTTTTGGCCGGGCGCAGTGGCTCAAGCCTGTAATCCCAGCACTTTGGGAGGCCGAGACAGGCGGATCACGAGGTCAGGAGATCGAGACCATCCTGGCTAACACGGTGAAACCCCGTCTCTACTAAAAAAATACAAAAAACTAGCCGGGCGAGGTGGCGGGCACCTGTAGTCCCAGCTACTTGGGAGGCTGAGGCAGGAGAATGGCGTAAACCCGGGAGGCGGAGCTTGCAGTGAGCTGAGATCTGGCCACTGCACTCCAGCCTGGGCGACAGAGCGAGACTCCGTCTCCAAAAAA